>NC_041410.2:88369681-88642181 GCF_900747795.2 Erpetoichthys calabaricus | reverse complement strand
TGGAAGGTTCACCTTCTTCCAAGTCCACATTTAGTAGATGCACCTGCCATGACAGCCTTGAGCCTGTGAGCTCAGGTCTCCATCCACTCTGCACATCTCCATTTTTTTTCTCCATTCTTCTTTGCCAAACTGCTCAAATTCTGTCGGGTGTCATGCAGATCTTGAGTCAACGGCCTTTTTCAAATCCCGCCACAAAGTGGACTGAGATCTGCACCCTAACTTAGGCCACTCCAGGACATTGACATTGTTGTTTTGAAGGTGTAGCTTTGGCTTTATGTTTGGGTCTGTTACCCTGATGGAATACAAGTCTTCTCCCAAGGCGCAGGTTTCTTGCAGATCAGGTTTTCCTTCAGGATTTTCCTGTTTTGCTGCATTCATTTTCACCTTACAAACAGAGAAGCATCCCCACAGCCTGATGTTGCCACCATCGTGCTTCATGGAGGGGATGGTGTGTTTTTGATCATGTGCACTACATCATGGCATTTAGTCTTGACAGGCAAAAAGCTCAATTTTGATCTCATTAGACCACAGCTGACTTCAGAGTCTCCCATATGCCAGTAAGTGTAGAGATAGGAAAAGGTTGAGAACCCTAATTATAACACAAGCAGCTCTGTAATGACATATTGTGGAGGTCATACATAGCTCAGTTATTCTCAGCTTAGGATACAAATACAAATGTTGTCATTATATGTGCTTTGCTTGTATTAAGGGTGGCGTGTTTAAGGTCATGAAGCACAAGGTTGCTGGTCTGGCCAAACTCCTGATGCCAATGATTCAAACAGTCAGGCAAAAGCAAAATTTCTTCTCGAAGTGCAACCAGGGTAGCAGGTTTCATTCAGTAGAGTAACGATATCTTCTGAGGTACACATTGTTGCTGTAATTTGATTCAACTTTCCAACTTTGGAAAAGTCCAGAGATAACAACTGTTAAAGTGTGTATACATTTTTTTAGCCCCCCCCCATGTGTATTTTATATATATATATATATATATATATATATATATATATATATATATATATATATATATATATATTCACGGCATTCGAAGTCTGTGTCACAATCTGATTGTATGGGTGGTTACCTACCAGGTAACGCTTGTGGTTGGCCAGCAATCTGCTAACATCCGCCACGGTGCCCTCAGTTTGTGAGGAGCAGATCATAGAATGGTTGAAATAGTTTACTGTCAAATAATGCAAAGAGTACGTGACACGTGTTTCACCCTAATTCTGGGCTCATCAGGCGTACACACTCCACTGCACTCCCTCTCGGGAATCGAACCTCGGACGTCAGCGCCAGAGGCGATGCCCCTAACGTTGCGCCACAGCGTGTGGTTCATTTATTTGACAGCACCGTGGCGGATGTTAGCAGATTGCTGGCCAACCACAAGCGTTACCTGGTAGGTAACCACCCATACAATCAGATTGTGACACAGACTACGAATGCCGTGAATGTAATTACCCCGATCTACAGTACATGCTGTCAAATAAACGAACCACACGCCGTGGCGCAACATTAGGGGCATCGCCTCTGGCACTGACGTCCGAGGTTCAATTCCCGAGATGGAGTGCAGTGGAGTTTGTACACCTGATGAGCCCAGAATGAGGGCGAAACACGTGTCGCGTACTCTTTGCATTTATTTGACAGTAGACTATTTCAACCATAGATATATATATATATATATATATATATATATATATATATATATATATATATATATGTCTAGCAAACTCTAGCCAAGATGTCATGTGCACTTTACTTTTAACAGTGGCTTTCTCTTTGCCACTCTGCCATAAAACTGCAACTGGTGAAGCTCCTAAGCAGAGGTGTTGTCTGTACAGTTTCTTTTTACTCTCGACCATTGTAGCTTATCACTCCTTCCAAGTTCTCAGAGGTCTCTTGGTTGTTTCCCTCACTCGTCTGCTTCTTGCACAATCCCTCAGTTTTGTAGACAGTTTCCAGCACTGCCGTACTCGTCACATTTTCTAATGGCTCTTTTAAGTGTAAATGCAGTCACATGGAGGATTTTCTTGTCTCCATCTCCTGACTGGTGCTTTTCTTGGAGTTGCCTGTTGTGTTCTTTTGTCTTCATGGTGTTGGTTAGCCCACCATACTGACTCACCACAAGTTGGTCCGTCCAGATGAGGTGTATTTAGACTAAAATTCAACTGAAAGCCTAGACAGGTGACCTCCATTGAACTAATTATAAACCCAATTGGCTGCACCAGTGATGCCTTAGGAGGGTCATATTAAAGGGGGTGAATACTTTTGCGATCACTTGGTTTGTGTTTTATATTTATAATTAATTTAGCCCACTTTGCAGAGATCTGTTTTCACTTGGAATTTAAATAACTTGTTTCAGCTGATCAATGTCAAAAAGCCAAAACCCTGTGACTCAATGTTGTATAACAGTAAAATGTAAAAACCTCCAAGGGATATGTTTTATAGGCACAGTATCTAAGTTAACAGGATAAAAGGCAAGCAAGTGAGTGCATGCTTCTTTCCTGAAGTTTTGGTTGGTTCAATATACTGAATATGAGCTCTTCATACTCTGATAACTCAAATGATGCTCTAAGCTTTGACTACCTACAAATGACATCTTGCATGAAGAAGGGGCCTGAGTTGCCTCAAAAGCTTGCATATTGTAATCTTTTTAGTTAGCCGATAAAAGGGGTCATTTTGCTTGACTTCTCACGACTACCTATGAATGAATTTTAAATAGGCCAGCTCTCTATTGTTGACCAAAGTTCTCATTCCTCCATTGTTGCTTGCATTGGACACACGTTTAACAAAGAAAATTAGCTTTGACAAACACAAAGGAATGAGGAAAAAAATATATAAAAAAACAATGTCAGTTTCAAAAATCCAATCGGAGTCTCCTCACAAAAAATAACAGCCGAACTGAGACGGACACTGAAATCTGTCTATCCTCTGTATTCACACGTGTGTAGCCCAAGCCAGTTTTCATTAAAGGTCTTTAAATAAATAGTTGTAATATTTGTTTACACATAAATACTCAATTACTTTGTGTTCATTTAAAACAAAAATGAGCCTAATTCAATTGAGAATCATTTTTAAATTATAAATTAAAACACGGTCATGGACAGTTTGGCTAATTAACTGAAATTCAGCCTTGTTCCAAATAATTTGATTATCTATTAAAAAAACATGTCATATGAAGCAACTGCATACAACTAATAATACAAAAAGAAAATGAATTCTTCAGTTTGTAATTAGAAGTCCACATCTAATCACTAAATCAGAATGAACCATATAATGTAACTTGAAAATCCATTTCAAACACATCCAAGTCAGTGCAGTTATTTTCTTGAATTTCTCCACTAGAGGGCACTAAATTGTGTTCTGTGGTACTCGCGTCATTCATTTTCCTATCATTCTTGTTTCAGTTTAGGAACAACAAAGTTCAGATCTGATAATGCCAGCATGTGATGTTCGGGGGAAACGAACCATCCTGCATGTGGGTCCAGTCAGTGATAGGGAGGACTCACAATGGGTCGGTTTGGACCCTTCAATCAACCTAATTCACATGACTCTTTAGGAAGGGGGAAAAGAAACTAGAATAGATCTACAAAAAGAAACATGAGGAGGACATGCAAAGCAGGCTGCTATTGGAACCCAAGACCCTGAAGCTTTCAGGCAGCAGTGTGAACAATTAGTGATATTGTGATATTAACCACAATAATATTGAGATATCATGAATACAGTGATCCCCTGCTATATCGTGGTTCAGCTATCACGCCCCCGCTATACTGCGGAAAAACTCAATAAGTACATCCTACCTGTAGTGTACTTTGTGGCCAATTCATAACAAAGCACTACGTGTACTAGACAAAAGTTCGTTAGAACAATATTGTAATTTATAATAACTAACGTATACGTAACACTTAAGCAATACACTAGTAAATCATGAAACATACTGCTACGTACAGAAATATGTAGGCAGAGTCGCAATTCATAACAAAATGTACATATACTTTTCATTTGTCACTATGCGCACTAGACAAGAGTTCGTTAGAACAATACATAATTTATAATAACTATAACGTAACTCTAAATATTGTCTAAAATGCAGTAAAAAGTCATTATGTATATAAAATAATGAACATTTAAGCAATACAGTACAGTAAATCATTAAATATACGTACATTGTACACTACGGTAGACAAAGAGTATTGCGTTACAGTACCCATTTCTTACAAGGCCTATTATTGGCTGAAACTGGAAACTCAACCAATCAGAGCAGGATTTTCATCCTCTTGGGCTCTGATTGGCTGCTGCTAACGAGGCGTAATCTCACAAGAACAGCGAGCGTGGGTCCCCAACACATCTCAGTTCTCTGCGTATCGCTTATCTTGCCTGTGGTCCGATTGTTGTGAGCCAACTTTTTGTGAACTTTTCGTTTTGTTTTAAGCCCTACAATGGCTCTCAAACATCCTGCATCTTCTAAGCCTTCTGGTAGTAGTGAGCCTAAGCGCCAGAGGAAGACCTTGACCATTCAGGAGAAGGTAAAACTCCTGGATATGCTTTGGGAAGGAAAGCGTTACGCGGACGTCGCTTACCATTACAAGTTTACATGTGTTTATTAAAGCGCGTGGGAGGGGTAATTTAAGGCTTAAACTATAAAAACATGTTTATTTATATGGTCTTTCTATATCGCGGATTTTCACCTATCGCTGATGGGTCTGGAACGTAACTTCTGCGATAGGCGGGGATCACTGTATAACAATATCATAATAGTAATTCATTGTGGCCTTAGGGATATCTTTTAATCAGAGCGTAATGTTTGTCAGAATTGTGTGCAGTTTGAACCTCACTGTCATGGTGACAGTTAACATTTGTTTAGAGCTGTGCAGCACATGACTTGATTATTTCAATAGCACCGACTCACACAGACAGACACATTGATGTTGAATGACTTTGCTGTTAAACTTGTTTGTTATTTATCAGTCAAGTTTCCTTGTCCGTTAAAGGATAAGTTTGATTACTTTTCAAGTCCAAGTTATTTCTTCACAATCATGGTATATGTTAATTTGCCATATGGAATTGTGTTAAAAAGTGAAGCATATTTTACTCATTTAAAAAATAACTGGTACACTCCTGCATTTTATAATGGTGTTAATGGGTAACTGTGTCACACAGAGAAAAAAAAGCCTTAGAAGAAATAACTTCAACTTTTAAGCTTCAATAAAGCTTATCCTTTAATATTTGAGGGAAGGTTGAATGCCATTCCATATAGAAGCATGCACAGATACTACATATGCAAAACATTGAAATGAACAAGTGTATACATTCATTTTATACGTGATTGGGCAGAAAAGTAAGGTCATATTAAAAATTATCTCACTGTTATGAAGAAGACTGCGTGACAAACATGATCTGAGGAAATAAGTAAGGATGAGATGTAAATTTGTAGGATGGTTACTTACTTTTTCCATTAACTGTGTGGTTAATCTTGTCATCTGCAGTTTGTTAGAAATAAAAAATGTATGATCAGCCTCTTAAAGTCAACTTTTGTGTTTACAGAAATGACACATACTTTGAAAATTATTACAAGTGATCAATTTCCTGAGCCCAAATGAAGCATTGCTAGATAGATCCGGACAGCATCAGGCAAAAGGCAGGCATGGACCTTGATGGTGGGCCTGTCCTTCATAGGGTACACTCACTCAAATGTCTACATCTTAAAATCCTCCTCTAACAACCTGAAAATGTAACTAAAACACAAAGTTTTTGTTATGGGGTGGGGGCATCTCAGTTTAGTTTATAAAGTCTCTCTGACTGTTCTTCATACTGTGCATTCATTAGCTACTGAAGCCATTTGAACAAGTGGTTCATTCCGCTATAACAGAGTTAACACTTTCATTGACAAAGGGCATTTTCAAGGCAAAAAATAATGACTGCAGGTGTCATTCTGGAAGTGCGTGCTGCCTGATTAGGTCCTGTGCTTTTGCCACATATACTTACATGGTGGTAATCAGTGTTAAAGTGATCATGGCTGCCTCAGTCAAAACTCTTCAAAAGAGAATCTAATTATTTTTATCTCTGGCAGACCTAAGATACGCTCAGTTTAGAACCTCTGATTCATTGACTTCCTAGTAAAATCTCAAGTGAAATCTGATAGGCAGCTCTGTGGGTGCATATCATCCAAAAATAATCCATTATCGTGTTTTTTCTTAACCTGTTTAGTCCAATACCAGGGTGTGCAAATATGGAAGCATATCTCAGTAACATAAGGTACAATGCTGAAATCAATATTGGAATAATTTGTTGGATGCAATTGCACTGCAAGACACACCCGCACTATGCCAGTCGACCGAATGTGCACATCTTCCGGATGTGGGAGTAAAACAAGAGAGTACATATACACACCTCAGGCAGTCCAAAGGAAACCTCCAAACTCAGGAACCAATCTCAAAATCAAACCCAAAAACTAGCAGAATTAACAATCAAAGGTAGATATTTATTTTCCACCTTAATCCTGTTGCACAAGGCAGGCAGAAAAACGGGTTTGCAAATGTAGAAAATTTGGGTTAATACTCTTTAAAAGGTTCTAACTCAACAACTGAAACATTAAAATAAATGGATTTCCTAAAGCACTGCTGTCCATCTTCAGTTCTTCGGAAATATACTCCAGTGACTTGTTCAACATCTATGCCAAGCTGCTATTGGTAATTCACTTACCAGATTATCTGTTATTTGCTTCTGTTTTTGTTTGTTTTTTTTGCTCCTAATGTGTCTAACACATAATCTTATATTGACACTAGCTCACTTAGCCAACCGATCGATATTATACATGGAGTTCTGTACTGTTTGCTGTATGCTACCTCTGGCTGTTAATGACTATGTGAAAATTAAAATGAAATAAATAAAAATGAATCATGTGAACAAATAAATAGTAAATACTTTGGTTATCACATTTAAACCAGATTAAGAAATAATCATTCAAGCGAAATTTTAACAGAATAAAAAAAATGCATCAGCCATTCGTACAATTAATGATGTCAAGAAAAACTCTCCTTGCTCCCTATTATGGCCACCCACACAGTCGGCTGCTATGCAACAGAGAAGTCAAGGGGATCCTGCAGCACTGTGATGTTCTGCCCCTGCAAATCTACCACACGCCAGAGGAAAAAGGTTACAAAAATGTATATAATTTAGTATGGCAAAGGGGAGAAAAGAGCGTATACATATCTACTCTTCCTGAATGTATTAGAAAATGTGCACATATTGAAATTATTAAAAAAAAACAAAACAAAACAAAAGTAATGAGTTACTTGGGGAAGCACTGGTTACTGCTGCTGCCTGATTGCTTAATGGGCTTGGTTTCAGGTGCTGGTCTGGTCACTACCTCTGTAGGCATTTACACTTTCTCCATGCCTGTATGCATTTTGTCAAAGGTACTTCAGGTTCCTCCCACATCCAAAATATGTGCTGCTGTGGCTAACATGGATCTCAAGTTTGCCCCAGCGTGAGTAAGTGAGGGGATGTGAGTGAGAGTTCCCTGCACTAGACCAGTATCTTATACAGAGTTGGTCCTTGCCTTGCAATTGGTGCTGCATGGAAAGGTTGACACCTCTTGGCCTTGTAACAAACAACAAAAAAATTCACAGGATCACAGCATGGATGGCTGAATAGTTAACAATAATATTCATATTAAACAACAAAGACAAATAGGGAAAAGGAAGCTTTCTGCTTAAAGTAAATGCTATTGACCTTTTTACCTTACCTGCTTTTCCAGGTAAATCAGAAGGTATTCAGATTTCACTGATTTCTAATTTATACTTTTTAAAATACCTACTGTGATGAATGATGTATATGTTACAGGTAAAGCCAGAAATTTGGATAAACCTAGCATTACCTGGGTCACGCTAGCATTATCCAGCAGACCTGGGTAAAGCTGAAATAAAATATGAGTTTCTAACTTTATCCAAGTAATCTCTTTGGATAATGTGAGCTTTACTTGGGTAATCCCAGGTCTAGCTTTACCTGTAACATATACAAATAATTAATTATACATGAAGTTCTGTTAAAATGTTTTTAATGATCAGAAAATAATTCATGAAGTAAAATAAATAAATAAGGTATTTCTCTTAACATGCAGGGAATGCTTGAAATGACAATCAAACAAAATGGAATGAATATGATTTTAGTTCTAAAACCTGAAGTCATGGACTAACTTTCCAAACATTGTGAAATATTATGCTGTACGTAAAATATTTTAAGCTTGCTGCATCTCAACATAGAAAAATCTGCATGTCTGTTTTATAGATAAAAATGCCAATGGCCAAAAGCAGTACCTGAGGAGCTTTGTGAAGAGGTGATTGGTATGCCATTGGATTGTTGATTATCAAGGTTCTCCAAGCTTGACGTGGTAGACTTTGGCTTATATTCTTTTCTAGCGCAGTTACTAGTTGATGATATTCTGTACAGAAAAGGGAAAACAGAATTAGACAGAACTGTTGTAGTATCATCTATGGTATTGTTAATCCTAAGCATACTTGTGTACTGGCTTGAAACACGGTGCTTGGGCATCAAACCTAAAATAAGTAATGTGTCTCAGGCCTAATACTGCTTCATATTCCCATTAATATACTGTAGCAAATATAACTTCAAACATATTGTGTATAAAGAGAGGGAGAGGTTAGGGGCACACACTGATACAGCACATTGCTGCACCCACCACATGACAAACCAACTCAGGATCTCAGATTAAGACCTGAGTGCAGCCATGCAAATGGTGACACCTCAGCACCACACTAGTTCAGATGGAATGGAACCAAATGGATTTCTTTTTATGGTGGCTGGAGTGCCAGTCCCTGCAGGTTGGAGGGCCTACATGCAGGGCTGGATGCAGATTAACGTCATACCCAGGACGGAGAAATTACAGGTTAAGTACCTTGCTCAGGGGCCCAACAAAGTAGAGTCACTTTTGGCATTTACAGGATTCGAACTGGGAACCTTCCGATTGGCAGTGCAAATCCCTACCTCAGAGCCAAAACTCTGCCCATATTGTGTATAAAGCATGGGATAAACTGTGTGTCCAGACCCAGCTAGGATCATATTTTATATTTTTACCTGAAAAACTCTCCACACAGTCTTCCTAGTGATTCCAATTAATCTGAACTCCCGGATTAATCTGAACCTAAATAGCTGGTCAAGTAGGTTGCTCCACAAGTGTACGTACGCTTCAATTTATAACCTCATGGCTTACTTATAGAAGGTCAATTATCTTCTTCTATAATTTGCTACCGTGGCTGTCCATTTGTCTGTCCAGGATTTTAAATCACCTGTAGCTCGCAAACTGTTTGACCTATTGACCTCAAATTTGGTACATGTATACTACGTGACATCCACTATCCACTTTTGAGGTGATGATTGACCTCCAAGATTATTCCTCTTTTTATTTTAATTTTATTTTATTGTAGAATCAACTCTCGGCAGCGGGCAGCAGGGTGGCCATTTGGCGCATGCATACGGGTGCCGTTCTCATCCACCTTCACCGTCACTTCCCCTAACACTTCATATCTTAAATCATTCTTGAGGCAGATTGAAGACTTAAGTGCCAGCCTAAGTGAAAAATTAAGGAAACGTACTAAGTAATTGCAACACAAACACTGACTTAATCAATTTTAATGCGACAAGATGTCGACAGAAAAAGAGAAGCACCAGGCCGCTAGGGTGGAGAAAAGAAGAGCTGCTCAGGAAGCAGCAAACGCATCAACCTCTGAGCAAACGAATGCTAAACGTACAGAGAAAGAGGATGAAAACTAGGAACGCTCAAGTCAAGTGTATTCACTGCACATTATTGTGCATTATCGTGCCGTTACTGGTAGGTTTATAATTTGTATTGTATCAGTACATGACTGATCTGGAATACAGTATATCTCAACATAAGAAACACCTATCTATTGGTTGGTATTTTCAATGGATTAGCAGTCCTGGATGGTATTTTCAATATATTGATAAAATATACTGCTATATACAAAAATGACAAGTAAAATATATTGTACAATCATCAACAAAAACACTATTTCCCATTCAGGTAAAAATCTGAAATTTTTCAGAACCAAACATCTAAGGCAGAAGGTATCCCCTTAGAAAGGACATTTCAATGTGTTAATATTTAGGGGTTAAAAAAAAGCATACAATAGACAAACTAAATACCCCAAAATCTCAAAAATGCTTTCACTGATTTGATTGTAATTTGGTGACATTACAGGAAAAAAGTTTAAACTTGTCAGTTTAAAGTTGTCAGTTTAAACTTGACAGGTCCCCCATGAGCTACTCCATTGCAATATACATTTGCATCGATTAACTATGAAAGGAGACTTCCACCCCGTCTTCTGAAATTGTTTACATTCACATGTGCGTCTGCTTACTTAGAACAGGGGTGCCACACTATTGCTTCCTCTCCAAAATTCTTTTAATATACAGTGGTGTGAAAAACTATTTGCCCCCTTCCTGATTTCTTATTCTTTTGCATGTTTGTCACACAAAATGTTTCTGATCATCAAACACATTTAACCATTAGTCAAATATAACACAAGTAAACACAAAATGCAGTTTTTAAATGATGGTTTTTATTATTTAGGGAGAAAAAAAATCCAAACCTACATGGCCCTGTGTGAAAAAGTAATTGCCCCCTGAACCTAATACTGTAACTGGTTGGGCCACCCTTAGCAGCAATAACTGCAATCAAGCGTTTGCGATAACTTGCAATGAGTCTTTTACAGCGCTCTGGAGGAATTTTGGCCCACTCATCTTTGCAAAATTGTTGTAATTCAGCTTTATTTGAGGGTTTTCTAGCATGAACCGCCTTTTTAAGGTCATGCCATAGCATCTCAATTGGATTCAGGTCAGGACTTTGACTAGGCCACTCCAAAGTCTTCATTTTGTTTTTCTTCAGCCATTCAGAGGTGGATTTGCTGGTGTGTTTTGGGTCATTGTCCTGTTGCAGCACCCAAGATCGCTTCAGCTTGAGTTGACGAACAGATGGCCGGACATTCTCCTTCAGGATTTTTTGGTAGACAGTAGAATTCATGGTTCCATCTATCACAGCAAGCCTTCCAGGTCCTGAAGCAGCAAAACAACCCCAGACCATCACACTACCACCACCATATTTTACTGTTGGTATGATGTTCTTTTTCTGAAATGCTGTGTTCCTTTTACGCCAGATGTAACGGGACATTTGCCTTCCAAAAAGTTCAACTTTTGTCTCATCAGTCCACAAGGTATTTTCCCAAAAGTCTTGGCAATCATTGAGATGTTTCTTAGCAAAATTGAGACGAGCCCTAATGTTCTTTTTGCTTAACAGTGGTTTGCGTCTTGGAAATCTGCCATGCAGGCCGTTTTTGCCCAGTCTCTTTCTTATGGTGGAGTCGTGAACACTGACCTTAATTGAGGCTAGTGAGGCCTGCAGTTCTTTAGACGTTGTCCTGGGGTCTTTTGTGACCTCTCGGATGAGTCATCTCTGCGCTCTTGGGGTAATTTTGGTCGGCCGGCCACTCCTGGGAAGGTTCACCACTGTTCCATGTTTTTGCCATTTGTGGATAATGGCTCTCACTGTGGTTCGCTGGAGTCCCAAAGCTTTAGAAATGGCTTTATAACCTTTACCAGACTGATAGATCTCAATTACTTCTGTTCTCATTTGTTCCTGAATTTCTTTGGATCTTGGCATGATGTCTAGCTTTTGAGGTGCTTTTGGTCTACTTCTCTGTGTCAGGCAGCTCCAATTTAAGTGATTTCTTGATTGAAACAGGTGTGGCAGTAATCAGGCCTGGGGGGTGGCTACAGAAATTGAACTCAGGTGTGATACACCACAGTTAGGTTATTTTTTAACAAGGGGGCAATTACTTTTTCACACAGGGCCATGTAGGTTTGGATTTTTTTTCTCCCTAAATAATAAAAACCATCATTTAAAAACTGCATTTTGTGTTTACTTGTGTTATATTTGACTAATGGTTAAATGTGTTTGATGATCAGAAACATTTTGTGTGACAAACATGCAAAAGAATAAGAAATCAGGAAGGGGGCAAATAGTTTTTCACACCACTGTATATTCGCATCTGAGGACTTTAAAGGTAGACCCTATTCAAATGACGACAAACACTTGAATGAATGACGTAAACAAATGAAAATCGTAAACATCTAATAACAGTAAAAATATATACTCAAATTTCACATTACAGTAATCCCTCGCTATATCGCGACTTTCACGGCTTCACTCTATCGCGGATTTTATATGTAAGCATATTTAAATATATATCGCGGATTTTTCGCTGGTTCGTGGGTTTCAGTGGACAATGGGTCTTTTAATTTCTGGTACATGCTTCCTCAGTTGGTTTGCCCAGTTGATTTCATACAAGGGACGCTATTGGCAGATGGATGAGAAGCTACCCAACCAGAGCGCGTGTTACGTATTAAATAAAACTCCTCAAATATATTGTGAGCACGGGGACTGTTCACACCCCTAGAGGATACGGCCGCTCCTCAAAAAATGCTAAAAGATTACCTTCACATTGCTCCCTTCCTTGGTGGGCTTACTTGTGGCTGCTTTGTCAAGCGATATGCTTCCCACACGGTGCTTCGCATACTTGAAAGATCAAACAGCACGTATTGATTTTTGATTGTTTGCTTTTCTCTCTCTCTCTCTTGCTCTGACATTCTCTGCTCCTGACGGAGGGGGTGTGAGCAGGGGGGCAGTTCGCACCCCTAGACGATACGGATGCTCGTCTAAAAATGCTGAAAGATTACCTTCACATTGCTCCCTTCCTTGCTGGGCTTCCTTGCAGCTGCTTTGTCAAGCGACATGCTTCCCGCACGGTGCTTCGCATACTTAAAAGCTTGAACGGCACGTATTGATTTTTGATTGTTTGCTTTTCTCTGTCTCTCTCACTCTCTCTGACATTCTCTGCTCCTGACGGAGGGGGTGTGAGCAGAGGGGCTGTTCGCACACTGGCCTAGAGGATACGGACACTCCTCTAAAAAATGCTGAAAGACTACCTTCACATTGCTCCCTTCCTTGCAGCTGCTTTGTCCGGCGGTGCTTCGCATACTTAAAAGCTCAAACAGCCCTATTGATTTTTGATTGTTTGCTTTATTTCTCTCTCTCTCTCTCTCTCTCTGACATTATCTGCTCCTGACGCGCACTCCTTTGAAGAGGAAGATATGTTTGCATTCTTCACATTGCTCCCTTCCTTGCAGCTGCTTTGTCCGGCGGTGCTTCGCATACTTAAAAGCTCAAACAGCCCTATTGATTTTTGATTGTTTGCTTTTTTTCTCTCTCTCTCTCTCTCTCTCTCTGACATTATCTGCTCCTGACGCGCACTCCTTTGAAGAGGAAGATATGTTTGCATTCTTTTAATTGTGAGACGGAACTGTCATCTCTGTCTTGTCATGGAGTACGTTTAAACTTTTGAAAAAGATACAAATGTTTGTTTGCAGTGTTTTAATAAAGTTCATGTCTCTCTACAACCTCCTGTGTTTCTGTGCAAATGTGTGACCCAAGCATGACAATATAAAAATAACCATATAAACATATGGTTTGTACTTCGGGGATTTTTACCTTTCGCGGGTTGTTCTGGAACGCAACCCCCGCGATCGAGGAGGGATTACTACTATTCCTACTTATTACCCGTTTCAATCAAAAAGAATATACTTTCCTGTAAAATTGTGTTTTGCAATGACCATCAACAAAAGCCAAGTCATAGAGAAAAACAGAAATTGAAAGAATGAAGGAATGTTTTACTCATATGCAACTGTATATAGCATGTTCAAAAATAAGCAGCTACAGTGATCTAATAATATTGTTATTTATTATTTGATTGATGCCTTTATCCAAGGTGACTTAAAACATTTGAGATACAATTGGTTACGTTTTTCTTGTTTTTTTTCAGTTGGAGTACAGGCAGGTGTAGTAAATGGTCATGATCACAGAGTGTCAGTAGCAGGATCTGAATCCACAATATCTGGGTATGAAGTCTGAGGTCCAAAGCCTTAACCACTACATCACTCTGCCTGCCAGTAATATTAGCCTTTGGTTCAAACAAAAAACAAAGAAAGGAAAAAAACTACAAATATTGTATACAGAAAAAGTACTTAGATACACAGTACTTCTAACACACCTTATTAACCAAGCACTCTAGAATGTCCTACTGTATGAAATTTCCTAGATGAAGCTAGTGTATTATAGCTAGAATTTACAGTATTCTTAAACATATATTTTCTTTGCTTTCTAAAAATGTATCTTAACACTATATTACTCCTAATATTTAAATGTATATTAAAAATATTTATTTATATGATTGGAAAAGATATTGCAATATAAAAAGCAGCAATAATTTACATATTTTGCAATATATGTTTACTGCAAGATTTAACTACTGTATATTTAAATATATTTATCCTTGAAGTATTTTATAACATATTTTGAAATACAGGTGGCAATACACTTTCTTAAATATATTTTTAATGCATTTCATTTTTGCACACGGTCTGTGAATTGTATTTAAGGTCTCTCCTCCCATATTATAAGACTAATAGGCAGTCTCTGGACTGTCTACTTTGGCTCATTACTAGTGTCTATGTCCATACTCCAAGATGTCTTTTTTTCAATTGTTTTGGATTTTTAGTGAATCATGTACTCAAGGAAACCAGCAGAAATTAAGGGGAGGTGAACTCAGCATGGAATCAAGAAAGCACTTCTTCATACAAAGTAATATACAAATAAACCGATGAGTTATGTTGTTAAAACAGAAACCTTAACAACCAGTCTAAGATGGGTTGAAATCTAAACTAGTCAACCTCAGCATATTCCGTGTTAAAAGTTTGCAGTGCACCATCTATTACAATTCATTTTGAAATGCATGTAGTAATAAAATGCATTGCACGTTTCATTCAAACAGATGGCACATCAGAAAGATTAGCATTCCTTTTACAAATCCCCTACCAAATGGCATATAATAAAAACAAAGCAACCAGATAGACACACAATTTATTAAGGTGACTAAGCTGATCTGTGTAAGTAGACTCGATATCTGTCCATCTGGTAGTTACTCTCTGTTGGATGTATTCAACATGAATGTGTGCAGTGCACCTACTAATTTATTTTGTAAGCATATAGTAATAAAATGCATTGTGTTTTTCATTTCAACAGATGGCACATCGCAAACATTAGCACTGCTTTTACAAATCCCATACCAAATGGCATACAACAGACATAGCAACTGGGCAGACACATACACAGGTACTTGTGCTTTTATATATACTGGGGCACTTACCTTTCTGTTAACTAATATGGTTTGATGGACTACACTTTCTCTTTCTAGTCAAACCTCTTATGTTTTAAAATTCACATGTAGTGAAAGTGGAGATTCACACAGCTTTATAAATTGTCTTGATGAGATATTATGCCAAGCTAATTATTAGCTAAACAGACATGTTTGATAGAATGAATGGTCTCCCCTGTTCATCAAAACATCCTTTATTTTTGTGAACATTCATAGTTCAAATATCAACCTGTACATGCACATCATTTAGTTCAGAGGAAGGAAAATGGAACAGATAATACTAAACAACCAAATATATTTTTGTAAAGCACTGTTTTTCATTACACCGTATTTAACAATACATTCAAATCTAGAGAGCTTCAGATTAGCCATTCAGATCATGTGATACCAAAAATGAACTTTTCTTGACCAACAGTTTCTCCAGTGTTATAAGAAAGGTCTGAAATTATGTTATTTTAACAGAGCTGTGATATGCATTAACTCACTATCTTGGCAATAAACATATTAAACAAGCAGGCGAAACAAAACTGCACTGTTTCTATTTATTCATTCATTTCATAAAGAAGAAGGATGCCTCACGCCTGGACAAACTTGTGAGGAAGACAGGCTCTATTGTTGGCATGGAGCTGGACAGTTTGACATCCGTGGCAGAGTGACGAGCACTGAGCAGGCTCCTGTCAATCATGGAGAATTCACTGCATCCACTGAACAGTGTCATCTCCAGACAGAGGAGCAGCTTCAGCGACAGACTGCTGTCACCGTCCTGCTCCACTGACAGACTGAGGAGATCGTTCCTCCCCCACACTATGCGACTCTTCAATTCCACCCGGGTTGGGTAAACATTAACATTATTCAAAGTATTGTCTGTCTGTATATCTGCATTGCTATCACTCTTTAATTTAATATTATTTTTTATTAGTAAGCTGCTTCTGGAGTATGTGAATTTCCCCTTGGGATTAATAAAGTATCTATCTATCTATCTATCTATCTATCTATCTATCTATCTATCTATCTAATGGTAACCCACCTATTTCAATAAATGGTTGTGAAGTGCTAGAGCCCACTTCAGCAGCATAAAGTACACCCCAAAATGGCATCAATTGATCTTAAGGCACACTCACACATAACCAGTTTAGAGTTCAACTACCAATTAACCTAATCTACAACTCTTTGGTATCTCAGAGGGGAAGCACTGCACCAGAGAAAACCCTTGGGGACCTGAGGATGGCATGCATGGGCAAATTATACACAGTATAAGTGACAGGTCTCTGGAGGTAAGTAAACCAATAAATAAGTTTACAAAAAAAATGTCTCTGCTCCTAACATTTATTCAATGACGGAGGGAATGGTGCTTGTGTTACAAAACTAAATGTATTACAGAGGGCCCATTGTAAATGTTAATCATGTGCAGATCTCTGTCTCACATGACTAAAGTGCTCAGGTAATGATTACATTACAGTAGTCTTCCAGCATGATTGAAATGATGGAAAATCAAAGCCCTTTCTTTCTTATTACCTGCAAACATGACACTTCAAGGAGGATTTACATCAAATCTGCCCTCACAACTACATACAATAGATAGATAGATGGGATTAATAAAGTATCTATCTATCTAAGAGGAAATTCACATATACAAATATGAACCTTTCCCACCTAAAAACTGATTTGTATTAAAAAAGATAAAGCAGGATTAGTCATAATTACTTTAATCACTCTCAGTTTCAGTGTAATAATGCCAGTTAGTGTATGTCTCTACGCTGTAATTTTGTTTCAACATTTACAATGAAGAAAATATCAGAAGGACAGTTTACTGAAGCTGAATCAACAGAGGAGTGTTCCTACCGGCTTTCTAATCTGTTGTTAAGGTTTTCCAGAATCTCTAAAGACTGTTTATGATAGTCAAGTGTTGCCTGAATCAAAGCTGCCAGCTGACTCACTTGTTCCACCTGTTAAAGGAGAAATTGCAGAGGTTGAAAATTACAGAAAATGACTTTTGAAAGAAACAAGCATACATTAGTCTCCTTTATACAGTCAATTTAAAAAGTACTGACAATGATGCACCATAGATGAATACAAGTATATGCTGAAATTAAATTTTTAGAAGTCATAAAATAGGAAAAAAATCACTATTCTAGAACTTTTTGACATTTTCATTATTCAAAGCAAAATGCCAGATATATATATATATATATATATATATATATATATATATATATATATATATATATATATATATATATATATAAAATTTAAAAATAAAATCAATTTCCTTATGAATACAAATGCCTAAACTGTTCACTAGCATTATACAACAGGCCCAAATAACCGTTATTTTAGTTTTGCTGAAATGGCCACCAAAGGGATCCAGTGTTAGGTTATTTGACAAAAAAACAACTGTTATTACAGTCTTCAAAAAAGAATGAAGGTTGTAAAAAGGGTGTTTTTTCTTGGCGTACCACCTCCAGGAATTGAAATGTTCCAAAGTACTATCATATTTTTGGTCTTTATTTGTTAAGCAATGAACTTTTATAAGGCAAATAAATATGAAATGTGTTTGAACTCCAATACTGGATTTAATGATTTTAAAAAGGGATAGCCGATAGTTTTTTGTGTGTATGCTTTTCACTTTTTCTTATGAATGAAAAATGCTTTATTAATTATTTTTAACATAAGAAAAGCAGTGTGATTTGATAAGGAAGACAAATTAGAAAGCCTGAAACCTCTGTACTTTTAATTTACAAAGTTACACAGTTATATATTAATTCAGATCAATAGAAGAAAATAAAAAAAACATATGACGTCAGGCCAAAAAAGAGAAAAATAATTTGCAGATGTTTCCAAGTCAGCGCGAAGGATGAGCCTTCTCCATGGCACAGTGGATCTTTAGGTTAGGTTCCAGATTTGATAGCTTTAAGCACAGTTCTGTTTCTAGTTTCTCGATATTCATGTATTTATTTGTAAAGAAAGGACAAATGTTATTAAGCATTATACAAAAAGTTAGCTTCCTGCTGTTGATTAATATTAATGAATGCTAAAATGAAATAATAAGATGTGTTCATTTTATTATTGACTAGCCATGCCCTGCGACTCTGCCCGCATATTAGTGACAAAGGACAGTGAGGAGGGCCCTGCTCGTTACGCTTCCCCCTCCCCTCGGCCCATAGCCTTTGTCTCGGATTAGCACAAATATATCGCTCCTGCAAGCGAACTATGATTCTTAGCGCAATGAGAGAAGTTGCAAAATCAACTGGAATGTTCAAGCAAACTATAGCAAAAAAAACCCAATCTAAATCTGTTAAGTAGTTCTCTCGTTCACTAGTTAAGCGGAGGTAAGGAGTGAGTGAGGAGGGCCATGCCCCCCTTCCCCTCAGCCCACTGCATGTCTCTCAGATTTGCGCAAATAAATCGGTACCTCAAGCGAACTATGATACATAGTGCAATGACACAAGTGGAGAGTGAAAAGCGGACAGATATACAGACAGACAGATAGCCAGATGTTGGAATTTATATATATAGAGATTGTTAACATTTGTCTTTCAAATTATAAAAATACCCCAAAATGCTATGCTGAAAATAGCCCAAGTAAACTGTGTGACCCATTCGCCATGATGTACCTGCTTGTTTGTGGAGGCCTGTCACTACACAAAACAAGGGTAGCAATAATAAATAGAAACAATGGTACAGGATGGTGCAGAGGATGCCACAAATACAAGATTTGCAGGGTTTGAAGTGCATAGAGCTGAGGCATATGGCCATGTTATGCATGCCAGCACCAAAACATGTGTTGGACAGTATGCTCTTGACTAGCTCCACGAGTGATTTATATTCATTAAAAAGTTAAAGAAAGTGTATGATCAAATATCCAGAAGGAAAATGGAAAGAAACATGTCAGTTCTACAAGGAAAATGTCACTACAGCCTTGTTAATGTAATGACTACCACTGGAAGGAGAAACGAAGGGACTTTCCAAAAGAAAAAAAAACACAAAGTTACTTCTAATTTAAAACCTTTCCCAAGACATTGTTAAAAGTAAGAATCAAGTAAATGCCAGGAAAAGCATATGTTTTTTCAAAAGGCACTTACATCATTTTCAAGGAAACTGAACATACTTCTCTCAGCCAGTTCCTTGGACTCTTCAAACTTTTCTACGGCTTGCTTGATTTCTTCATCAGGAATTTTCCCTTGCCGTCTCTTTTTGTAGTCATAATCTAACCGACGACCTTCAAGTTTTTTTAAGTGATGCTAAAGGAGAGACAGCATTAGTTTAGCAGAATAATACTTTGAACAATGCAGAGAGACAAAAAGGAGAAAGAACAAATAACAATGAAGACTCGACTATGGAATGACAAACAAAAAAAGGTAAGTTGCCAAATTGAGTTCTTCTTTCATCCAGCCCTTTGAAAGTCAGTCATTAATGGTTACATAAGTTAAGATATCTTTCTCAAATCCATGTAATCCAGTTCAAAACAACAAGGGGCAGGAGTCTATCCTGGCAGCATCAGCTACAGGACAAACAAAGCCCAGGACAGGGCACCAGTCCATCTCAGGGCCCAGTCAAAACACATTCACACTCAACCAAATGGAATTCAACAATTATCCTAATACATGCAATATGTCTTGGGGAATATGGAAGGAAAACCCATGCAGACATAGAAAGAACAGGCCACCCCCACAAGAACAATGACTGGGCAAGCTATTTAAATCCAGAACACTGAATCCATGAGGTAGCAGAGCTAACCACAGCACCACTATGATGCCCGTCACTACTGTTTGTTGCCAATACCTAGTCATCCAAATTTCTCATCATATTTTGTACCATGTATATTGTTACTGAGGAGTCCACTGCTGCTAGTTCACCTGACCAAAACATTGCCACTATTTTTGAAACGTACATCCTTTTGCAAATTATTATACAACCATGCATGTCGCATACGTGCAGAGACTAGGAACATGGAAGAGGGTGAATAAAAATATCCGAGAAGGAAGGGCACAATTTGCAATGTCCAAATGTCCAAGAATCTGTGCCCACAGATGCGTCTATTAAATACTAACTCCAGGGGATGGAAACTTGAAGAATTATTTATCTTTTACTTTTCAACTAAAATTAATTTAGAAGAATATGTACAATGTGATTTTTATTTTGACATAAATATTTTATGCTGATTAAATATGTTTATATTCCATTAAGATTCTGTAACACAACAAAATGAGGAAAAGTCTCATTTTTATAGCCATTGTATGTATATGGGTATGCAAGTAATTGTATTTTGGGAATTTTTAAGTATAATGATATCAGTTAAAAATATATTTTTAATTAGGAAATATTTATTTGAAGGTTACTTTTAGATGGCTTATAAATGCTTCACATAACAACATTATGCACATAACTATTTTATAAATATGTATATTATCTGAATTATTTAGTAGAAACCACAGATTCCAGTCTGTTTAAACCTTCATGAGTACTTCACATATTTTTTGCTGCTATATTTCTAATTGTCTTAATGGTGTCAGTGATTACCCTACTTTACCTTGTGCAGTGCGCTCTTCTAAACTACAGTACTGTAGTAGGAAAAGAAAATGGGTCAAAAGCTTGAACACAAGATATCCTATAGTAATGCATGCTCTTCTGGCACATATTCTCTAAAATGGGGGTTTAAAAAAATACTTTATTGCTGCCCAGTGCTTATCTTTTTATGATTAGATTTTAATGATTGGATATTTAACTCAATGCTACTTAAATGTTATACATAAGTATCAAAAATGCATAATCTGCACAAATTTTTTTTAAAAAGAATACTGCTTTTCTCCTTCTTAATTAAAGAATGTAAAGATGCTATTCTACACAACAAAAGAACTTGTCATAACAATGCATATGTTGTAATGGATGACAGAAATATGGCTGCTTGCAGGGTGATGGAAAGTTGAGGGGTTATATATTTTTTCTATTATACTTCCAGTCTTCATGGTTAATCAAAAACGTTATTTTGACTCATGCCACAGTGCCCAGACATGTGATAGCTGTGAAAAACAGGAGTTGGTTTTATACATTTGGAACCATGTGGATAAATGATATATTTTAGAAAGTTACATTTTCATGGGGCGGCGCAGTGGGTAGCGCTGCTGCCTCGCAGTTGGGAGATCTGGGGACCCGGGTTCGCTTCCCGGGCCCTCACTGCGTGGAGTTTGCATGTTCTCCCCGTGTCTGCGTGGGTTTCCTCCGGGCGCTCCGGTTTCCTCCCACAGTCCAAAGACATGCTGGTTAGGTGGATTGGCGATTCTAAATTGGCCCTAGTGTGTGCTTGGTGTGTTTGTGTGTGTCCTGCGGTGGGTTGGCACCCTGCCCAGGATTGGTTCCTGCCTTGTGCCCTGTGTTGGCTGGGATTGGCTCCAGCAGACCCCCGTGACCCTGTGTTCAGATTCAGCGGGTTGGAAAATGGATGGATGGATGGACATTTTCATGTCAGCTTTGTTAGAATGCTTAATTCCTTTTTCTTACACTGTTGTCTTGGAGGGGGTTCTACTAAGATCTGATGGGTTATCCAGAGTCGCTTCAATGCAAGTAATATACATGGATTGGAAATCTACAGTGTGCTCTCCCTTTTTCAGTGTTCACATTTTATATATAACTAATCTAACCTTAAGAGAATACATCTTCTTTACTTTAGACTTTGTTCTCCTTTTCCAATGCCCACGTTTACTGCATTTCAATATATATTTTTTTCTTCATGCATATGTGATGTCTAAATGCATATGCTAAAATGACATAACTGTAATCTGTAACTGTAATATATATACCCCAATTTCTTTTAGGTCTTTATCCTGCAGTGTTTGTAGAGGGTCAATGAAGTTCTGTTTAACGTCAATATCAAGAGAATCTTTCACTTCTGCTAGTTGTTTCATACTTTCGCCAACATCAGTCAAAGCATTTCCTAGTGGGAGTAAAACAAAAAGGACTTTAATGACTGCTCAGAACTGTATACTGTACTAAGCAAGGCAGACAAATCTTTAATTTAGGAACATGAACAAATAAAAAGCAGCATTCTGAAAACAGTCTATAATGACAAATTTCCATGAAAAAGAAATACAGTACACAAAAAGATTTAAACAAAAAATACATTCCATTAAATTAAAAGTCCTCAATCATTTATCCATTCTTTGGGTCTACTTTTTTAGTTTAATGAATGCTGGGAGTCAGAATTCCCACAGATCCTGGTGTGATTTCCTTGTGAAGACACATACACACACTCACCAAAAAACTAGACTAATCCATCGCATGGATGAACAACTAGACTATACTTACATGAACACTGAGAGAACATTCAGAACTACATGCAGACAGTAATTAAGGCAGAGGACTAATCTAAGTCCCTGGATCAGTGATGTAGAAGTGCTTACTACTCTGCCCACATACTGTGATATATCACATCATTTTATACGCAAACAAAAACTAATCAAATTAATCTGACTGTAAAACACAGTAAATTATACTCTTAAAATTTCAAGTAAAACTATTTAAAACCATTCCTTGTCACTAGTGTTGTACAACTTTCATTTAGATTGTGCCACAAAGTCAAATAATTGAAAAAAGCACATAGTGGTAAAAGACTCTGAACAAAAAGAAGAACAAACATTTATAACTATTTATTCATGGGCCTGGTGAGAAGAGATTTTCTATAATAATAATAATAATAATAATAATAATAATAATAATAATAATAATAATGCATTTTATTTATAGGGCACTTTAAATTAGCAGTAAATCTCAAAGTGCTACATAAAAAGTTTAAACAAAGGCAAAGCGAGATAAAAACAGAGATAAAACAACAATAATTATAGCATTTTTGTTAATAAGCTTTCCTAAATAGAAAAGTTTTAAGCTGTTTTTTTAAAACAGCCCACAATCTGCTGTGTTCTTAGGCTCTCTGGTAGGGCATTCCAGAGCTATAGAGCAGCGGCTGCAAAGGCTCAGTAACCCATTGTATGAAGTTTGGTCACAGGGGGGCGAAGACAGTAGGTATTTGCAAAACTGAGGTTTCTTGCAGTGGATTGTAGTATAAGGAGTTCCTTAAGATATTGTTTAGCATTTCCAAGGATACACTGGTGAGTAAACAAACAGAGTTTGTATTCGATACGGAGATGGATAGGGAGCCAATGAAGTGACCGAAGGATTGGTGAAATGTGTTCATATTTCCGCACCCTCATCAGGATTCTTGTAGCACTATTTTGAATTTGTTGGAGCTTTTGAAGGTTCTTGCTGGGTATC
Source organism: Erpetoichthys calabaricus (assembly GCF_900747795.2). Classification (NCBI taxonomy): domain Eukaryota; kingdom Metazoa; phylum Chordata; class Cladistia; order Polypteriformes; family Polypteridae; genus Erpetoichthys; species Erpetoichthys calabaricus. The sequence continues at coordinate 88,618,611 of NC_041410.2, read as the reverse complement.
CCGATGAGGAGTGCATTACAATAATCCAGCCTGGATTTCTAGCAACATATGCAGTCCTCAGGATGTAAAAGTTTAAGGAATCCTCAAACAGTAGGCCAGTGACTATCTCATTTTGAATACTGCAAATCACTCTTAAATTCTCAGATGACATGGTTTATCATGAGACATTTTCTGAAGTTAAAGTGTACTTGATTTTATTAGGCTGAGTGTCCATTTAATTAGGTGCACCTACCTAACAGCAGCTATAGTAGTCCCCCAATTTCCACTTAGAAAAACATAAAATGGTAAGTGTATGGACTCAAAGAAAGTGTGGCACATGAAAGTTGTCCCATTTCATTTCCAAATTTCCAACAGTTGTTACACGTCTCATCTGCAATTACAAAATATATAGTAGCTCATTCCATAAATGCTTGTAGCATGCTTTGCAGATCGATAGACACCTGCCATGAAGTGGTGAATCTGACTGATAACAATCTTCTGTGAGTATCATAAATATACACCCCACACCATCACACCACAAAACCTGCATTGTGGACATTTGCTATTAGGGTTACATTAAGATATTAGAGATAACTAGCAGGATCCAGGAGTATCATACTCGATAATTTTAAAATAACTGTCTACTTTGATACACTGTTTTTGGGTGTATTGCTTCAGACATCTATAGGCTAACAGATACATCACCTGGTACTTTTCACAAGTCACATGTTTGCTATTTTTGTTAACAATCTTTTTCCCTGCATATAGCTACCATTAGCTGGATGTTTTTACTGAGCCATTAAGCATTAATTCATTAAGCATTCTACACTCATGTAGACTCATGTAATGCCCAATTCTAGGTCTCATTCAAAACACATAATTTTTTTGTCATGCCCCTTTTACCTCTGAAATGAATGTAGACAAATATTCCACTGGTTCTTGCCTACCTGCTTTAAATAGTATTTTCATGTGGGAAAGGTAAATGAAAATAAATAAGTGACCCATGTAATAAACTGTGTTCTTCCGTAAAGCGATCACTTTAAAATAACCCACTTACCAAAACTGGATTCCTCGCCAAGTTCTCTTCCATATTTTAGCATGCTTTCACCAAGAAGACCTTCTGTTTGTGGGTAACCTGTTGTTTTGACCTGCCCTCTGATTTTAGACATTGTATTCAACATACCAAGCTTTGCTCTATATGCTGTAGAAGAAAAAATATAAATAAAAAGGTTTAATCCATCCATCCATCCATTTTCCAACCCGCTGAATCCGAACACAGGGTCACGGGGGTCTGCTGGAGCCAATCCCAGCCAACACAGGGCACAAGGCAGGAAACAATCCTGGGCAGGGTGCCAACCCACCGCAGAAAAAGGTTTAATAAATGTGTAAAATATAAATAGTATTGCTTTAAATAATGTCAACTCTACTAATCCCTTATATGCCTGCCAAAAAGGTATAATTTTACAGTGAATGTTGAAAAAGTGCAATGAGCATTTGATATGCTATTCATCCATTCACCTTTTTATTTTTTCACTAGGGGATGTTGGAAACACAGGTCTACTCCTGGCACCCATGAGCGCAGAGCAGTAAACAACTCAGCTCATGGCACCAATAATATTAACTTTAATCATAACACTTCAATAAAAGAAATAAAGTCTGTTAGAAGCTTACCTGGATTTGGCTGGAGATATTCAGTTGTTTTGCATATTAAGTCAATAATTAATTTGTTGGTGACATCTATCTTCTAAAAGAACAAATGACCACAGTCAAGTAACGTTCACTTTTTAACACAAACAAAATTACATATGAAAAAATAATAAAAAAATAATATTACTGAAGCTTAAAAATAATTGCTCAATGAAAGCTAAAAAGTTGCAATAGCTTTAAAACAAATTCAATTACATATTAATACAATTGTTATTGCCTGTGTTTATCATAGTACAGCTTGGCATCCTTGTTCTCATATCTTTCAACACCCTTCCTTCTACACTTTTCTTACTGTACCTCAAAATGTAATTAACGTTACTCTCAGTTAATGTAGAGTAACAGTATGTAACACAGCAACTAACTGATAAAAATTCTTTGGCAACTATTTTTACCAATGATTATAATCAATGATATTGATTAGTTGTTGCAGCCATACTAAAGATCAGCAAATGCACAATGCAGCTTTTCTTCTCTTTATATGTTGCATTTCTAAATTTGCTTGCTTTAAATATTGTTTCTTCCCATGATTAAGTGAAAACTAAATTTCACTTAAATTGGCCTAACCACCATCACTGACCTCTCCAAAAACTAGATTGCCAGTAATGTAATGTAAAAAAATGGCTTTACTATTTCATCTAATACATTTTCTCTTTAATTTTTCCAGTAGAATAAAGTTTGTGGATCTCACCATAATGGTTCATCTAAACAGATATTTTGTCAACTGTGTTACCATTTAAAGCCTCTCTCCAGTGAAGAGATGATATTAAAAAAAAAAAAAAAAAAAAAAACCTGTTTTATGACATGTGGCTTATAATGGCAAGATATTAAATATGCTAAGCAAACAGCTGATAAATAAGCACTATGCACTTCATAATGTCAGACTAATACACAGCAACATGGCATGTGAAAATGTATAATGACCTCCTATGCTCTTTCCGCACATCGCTTTATAGCACATGCTTCCTTTATCTTCAGTACAGTTTGCATAAGCATCAGCTATAGTGATTACTCTTTTTAACACCTTATAAATGCCAGGTGTTCCTAGAAACACTTTTCTTGTATGTAGGGGGGGTGCAGTAATTTAGTGTTTAACACTTCTTTTACAATTCAGAAATGAAAGACATGCTAACCCTTTCCATTTCAATGAAGTCTTCATCTAATTTGGTCCCTTCTGCTCCGCTAATCTTTTCACTCAACAGCTGAAAAAGAAACAAAGAGCATGTCTGTGAATTAATCTGAAATGGCACACAATTTTTCATCTACTATTATTTTGCAAAAAATAAATAATACATAATAATAAATTGAGTATTTCCTGGCATTTTTGTGTAATGAATGAAGCGTCTCTGTGCACTTAACAAGGACAATACAAACCATGGCTGGATATTAATAATTACCTATAGTAGATCATAAGCAAGAGAAAATGTAAATGTGTACTAGCAGATTTCTATAACACTGAGGAAAACAATATGCACACAATTAAAATAATTCCAGTTTAAGGAACTCCTAAGAGTTAGACAGAGTAATGCTTGAAACACATAACATATGGATTATGGACCACACACGGGGAGCAGCCTAATTCAGTTTAGTCTAGAACAGTGTCATGGGTTGTTTTATAGTTTATCTCAACTCCACTTCATTAGGACCTCAATTTTCCAAAAAATCTTACACTTTTTCACTTACTTGATTAATTAGAAAAAAATGTAGAACAGTGCTTGAACACAATTAGAAACAGATGGTAAACTTCTACAATGTTAGCAGTGATACTTAATATACCACAAAATATGACAAAGAGAAAGAGAGAAAGGGGTTAGGAAGCATGTATTGATACAGCACCACACGACGAACCACCTCAGGATCCCAAATTAGCACCCGAGCACAGCCACACTAGTTCATATGGAATGTAACAGTGTGATAAAAGCTTACTTAAATATAAATATAAAATAAATGGGTGTTTAAAATACCAGTTTTCCCTACCCAACTTAATAAAATGATAAGTGCCTGTCTGTCTCTGTGTCCGTCAGGTTGCTTTTATTCCAATAGATGTTGTACCACAAACATTAACAATGCTTTTACAAATACAATACCAAATGTTATATAATAGAGACATAGGCATTGCATGTGTCATTCCAACAGATGGAGCATCACAAACATTAATACGGCCTTTACAAATACTATACCAAATGGCATACAATTGAGACATATGCATTTGTCAGTCCAACAGATGGCACATCACAAACATTAACACTGTTTTTGTGAATCTCCCACCAAATGGCTATAACAGAAACATACAGTATGCATTGCATAGTGCACTGCAGATGTTAACACTTAGTTCTGCGTTGATTACCCCTAGACAGGGAGCACTGTTAGTAAAAATAAATAAATAAATACATTTATTATAAGCCAATTACAAAAATTATGTAATAATTAGGATTGTATTTTTGTTAAAATTATTTTGCTATTTAGCATATATAAGGTATATTTTTAAAATTGTTTAAAGAAAAATGTTAAATTGGGAACTTTTGCTTTTAAGTTCATATTATTTTCAATTTTCATATTACACTTATGAAGGTAATGACTTCAGGAACAATAAAAATACAAAGTATCGTAAACACTTTCATTAAAAAATGCAGAATAAAATTATATTAATATTTCTTTCTAAGTCATTATATTTTTATCTCCGGACTGCTTTATACTTGACATCTTTTCTGGGTGGACGGTTGCTAGACCCAATTCTAGCAGCACTTGGCAAAATGCAGGAGCAAGTCCTGATTGAGATAGTTGTCCACCGCATATTTCTCTGCTAAAAATACTCACAGATCATAAACTAAAGGCTTAAATAAGCTTTATAAATAAATTTATGCACAAAAACTGTGATTATTTTGTAATGTTTACTATTGAGATAGGTCTCAATCTAACAGTAGTTTAGACACTGAGTTTGCATAATGTACAAATGCCAAATTTTCCCATGGGGACAAATAAAGTTCTGTCTATCTATCTATCTATCTATCTATCTATCTATCTATCTATCTATCTATCTATCTATCTAATAATATTACTAGGGTGTTGTACCATGTTAGCCAATAATGATGTAGTGAGAAGTTAAGCAAAATGACACCTTTTATTAGCTAACTAGAAAGATTACAATATGCAAGCTTTTGAGGCAACTCAGGCTCCTTCTTCAGGCAAGATTGCCTCGAAAGCTTTCATATTGTTATCTTTCTAATTAGCCAATAAAAGGCGTCATTTTGCTTAACTTCTCACTATAATAATATTACTAAACTTTAGCATTTTGTCTATAAGGCTTCAGGAGTGAAGGACTAAAGAGTTAAAATGATTCTGTCACAGCAGCAGTAGGTCACTGCTTAAACAAAAAATTCAACTAAAAACAGCTAAATGCGAATATTATTTGGTATTTAGTTTAAATTCACCTTTTTGTGAACACTGTACTTGCAAATCTATCACTTTGGAGCAACATTAGTGTTGCCTGAGTAATTATTTTATAACAATTGCTACTACAAATATCCTGCACAAAACTATGATTGTGATGGTTTTTGATGTACAACAACAAATGTTTTGATGGCCTTTATTTGAAATGATAGCCACAAGCAACATCTCCTTGCAAAATAACAGAACAGCGTTTGGCCTTTCTTTTTAAATGCAAAAAGTTGTCATGATTTATACTTGTTTATTTTAAAGTCCAGGCCTGAAGCAACTTGAGTTGTGAAAAGCTGAAGTGAAAAAGAACAGCTCCAAAATATCCAGCATCTTTTGAAATAAGCAGACCCACTTATGGAAATCTCACAGATTTTGTGGATACATCCGTCTTCTAAACCTGCTCATTTTTCCTGCCTTGTGTCCTATGCTTGCTGAGATTTTTGTAAACAGTATTTCTGAAATGAAGTAAATAGTCGAGCGTGATAATTTAGTCTATGGCAACCACAGAAACGATCATTTCTGTGCATTAAGCTGTGCACTCCAAGCTGAGATGAAGAACTCCTACCAGGGTGAGCCAAAGACACATAAGCATGTTTTCACCTCCACAAATCCTAGCCAAAACTACAATTAATCAAATTATTCAGACACACCACCACAAACACCAGAGTAGAAAGACTCCATGTACACGCCATGCTCCTTATTCCAAATCATTATTTAACAATGTACATGTATTTGTTATTCTTTAATTAAATAGAGCCTGAACTATTGAATTTTACTGCAACTTTGAAACTGTTGCCCATACAGAATGTAGTAATCATGCGGTTGCCGTTGACTCGTCTGAAAATTGTACGTCCCAACACAGTTAACAGAGCCCTGATCAGAGCTAAAGGTTTTACAGAAGTTAGAAATCTAATCCAGTAGCTAAGATTCACAATGAGATAACACCACACAAAATACAGCTGAGGTGCAGTATCTAAGCTGAAAACTGATAAAGCCAGAACAAGATCCTCCTTGTAGACCATTAATATCAAGACTGACATCACCAAATGACAAAATCAATTCAAATTTAAGGCAGCTCACTAAAATATAACATTCATAATCACTAGTTTACATGGGGGCACTTAAGGTGTCGATTTGAAGTTTTCTGGATGGTTTCCATTCCTGGCTTTTGGAGACATTGAAGTTATGTGGGCTCACTATATTTCTAATCTGGATACGAGTTCTGCTCTGTAGCTGAGGGTACTGTCCATTTTTTCTTCTGCACTAACAAATATCAGACTCTACAAGAGAATTTTCAAACACAAGCCCTAAAACCATTACAACTCATGGTGCTGCTTCTTCCCAAAGTTCATCAAGCACCTCACAAACAGAAATGATTACATCTAATCAGTCAGAAGGTTAAAGCTGCAAATCTACAAAGGTTTCATACCTAAATATTCCTATTAATACTTTTCTTTTGCTGTCTCCTGCCAGGTTTTTAACTCTAATAAGGCACCTCCCACAGTTATAAGCCATTTGTGTTTTACAAATTTACTAATTATGTGTCACTGTTAATAGTTGTGTGTATACTAGTTTATCAACAATATTTTTAATTTAATCTCCTTATATTTATTTCTGTTTTTGCTGTATTTGTAAGAGTGGGTTGAGGAGCTGGCAGTGTTAAGAGGTGCTTGATTTGCGCCAAACCTCACTACATAGTTTTAGTTTTACGAGCATTGCTTCTCAGTCCCTGGGTTTTCTTTCAATGTTACTGCTTTTGTTCATCATTAGGGATTAGGAGTCTGGAATGGTGAGAATGCACAGAGTGATCTATAAACTTCTGTTTCTTTATTTTTTACTATTAAATCTCCTTGGCTACTTTACTCTTTCATTTATGTTTCAGACTGAAATTACTCAAAATATGGCCTACTTTTCTAACCTCTTATGAAAGAGGGTTGCTTTAAATTGACTGCGCCATTGAGCATTGATATCCTCAATCAAAGAACATTTCCCATGGCTCTTAGAAGCTGTACTGAGATCCATACTGATTTCTGACTTCTTCCTCTGGTTTTGTGAATACCTTTGAAACTTTGGTTTTAATGTGCACTCTGATTGGTCCGTCTGTCTACAGGATTTGCCTTAATGCCTAATGCACCTTTCTCTATAACCATATCATTATGATAACCCTCTAAGTGAATTCTACTATCAAATAAAATGTTAAGAATATTTCTTAAAGTCATTAAATTAACTGACTGGTAATACACTATTCATATTATTTAAAACTAGGGCGCTTTGCCCCCTGCTCGCTTAGTTTGCCAACCCCTGGGCCTGCGCTACGCGCTAGCCTCTTTGTGTTTCTGCTGCTGACATATGGGGATGCGGCTGTACAATTCAAACAGATTTTTATTTTCATGGGAATTGTTACATATGCATAATAGACCTAACTATTTTATATTACAACAAGTAATTAACCATATTAAAAAATAGTAAAATGTAATAATTTGAAAGTAAATTATGTTTCATGTTGCGTTACAGTTATTCGTTGAGTAATATGATTTCGTTCTGTTTGGCTTTGAAATTAACACGCAAATACTTTTTAAACTTTTACTGTAAAACTTCAGTAAAAACAATTTTTTTAATTAAATTTTTATCAATATCACATTGAATTTTGATTCTGTGTTTGGACTTTCATTGTGACAATGCAATGTATAACTGCCCGTGATTGAATTTTGCTTCTTTCTCTCTATTAAATAAAACGACTTTTTCGAATGTTTGTCCCTGTGATTTGTTAATTGTCTTTGCAAAAGCTATTCTAATGGGAAACTGTAAACGTTTTAATATGAATGGCATATCAAGATCTCCTTTGTTGTCTAATGTTGTCCATGGAAGACTTACTACATTACCTTTCTTGGATACATCCTTCTTTCAACAGTAATTCGTGCGGTTGAAGACCGGACGGTGTTAACGGTTGTAGATATTCTTCAGGATATTGTAAGTTGATGTTTTCATGTTCCGCACGATCAGCACCAACTGTTTCAGCATAGTCTATTGATATGTATTTTACCAATTTGCCATGTGACCAATCAACATTTTTGGCGTTAATTCGTTTGACTTGATCATTTCTCTGTGCTAAGATTGTCCGTGTACTCATTTTTTCTGTTGATAACCCTTCGTGATGAAATTCTTCAATAAGATTTGGATATAATACATCTTCTTTAATTGGGAACTTAAAGGGAGGAAAACATTAACATTTATAAGAGCTGAAAGAGAAGGAACTGTGTATGACAAAAGCATTCACATGAATGAGAGGTGAGAGTCTCGTGTGCATGGTTGAATATGGTTGAGAGGAGGGCGTGACGTGAAAAAATCTCATAGCCAAAGTCTCGCGGGATTTGAAAAAATCTCTTCAAAAAAGTCTCACCTCGTCTCAGGATTTTTTTATATAATAGAGAGATTTTTTTTTTATTCTCACGTCAACATATACAACATTTGGAGATATTTTCAGTCTCTCTTGATTTGTGCAGGGTGGTGCAGGGGAACAGGAAATTTTGGAACTAGGTGTTGGCGACTCTGGGGCGTCAGCAGTTGTTTGGGACCAATGCAATCTCGTTTAGAGCCCCTTGCCATTAGTTTTAATGGAGAAGTGGAGTGGGGCTCTACGAGAATTCACTGTGAAAACCTTTTATAAGAAGGGTGATAGTGTGACTGCTGCGCAAAGGGAATTTCTGCATCATTACCAGTTAGGACGTCATGATCGTGTCCCGTCTGCTCATGTGATTACAACATGGATGCGTAATTTTGAAGAAACGGGTTCAGCCTTAAAAAAGAAGTCCCCAGATGGAGCCATTATGCATATAGCCTGACAATCGATGGCAGCTATTCGATGATTGTTTGGAAGGCGCGTCATTTCAGGAAACTGTAACATTCCATGGCCTCAGAGATCCTCAAATCTCACATCCTGCAACCACCGCTGAACTAAAAAGGAGGATTGAAGAGAAAATCGCTGGCATTCCTCTTGACATGTTACCTCGAGCAATGCAGAATATCAACAACAGGCTGTCAGAATGAGTACGGAGAAATGGACAACACCTTCATGATGTTTTCTTCAAAACATAAATTGAATATTGAGTGAATATTGATTACCACTATTAATTGCATATCCTGTACAATACATTTCATCCTTAAGTGTATTTCGTAATGTGTTTATTCGTGCATTGAACGTCAATTGAAAATTTGTTTCCCTGTGCCACCCTGTATTTCCAAATCAATGTCAGACTATAAACTTAATGCTTGCATATCTCTTAGCTCTTGCTTCATAGTCAGTAATGAAGATTCAATTAACCTCTCCTGAAAATAAAGCAATTTTGTCATCGTTTTAGCACTATCCCTGAATAATTTATGTCCATTTGCAAAAATTCAGCCTCTAATCCTTTTACGTATAGAAAAGTATTATGGGTTTTATTAGGAATAATGCAAGTATCTTCGCCTCAAAAAGAAAACATACTACATTAAAGAACATATCTCAGTTTAAAGATTAGCTTACCTTCCCAGAACAAATGCAAATCAGGGTTATTAAGTTAAAAGTGTTATTGCAAAAAACAGAATTTCAGCTGTGCAGAATGCAAATCAGAATTTATCTAGAAAGGAGTTTTTTTTCACAAATTCTGTGAAAAATGTCTCCAGTGATTTAAAGTACCGGTAGTTTGATTCATAATTCATCCATTTTAACTCTAAGGTTTTTTTTTCTGCCAACTGTACCTCAACACCTTTTTATGCTTTCTTATATTCACTGGACTTGTCACATCTAATGTACAGTACTGTAAGTCTTGAAGATGATTTTCTTTCTCTGAAAGATTACCTTCCCTCTCCAGAGAAGTTAAATTCAGTTATTTAAAACATAAACCTACAGATCTTGATCGTTTTCCCTCACCCTGCCAGTTCTTAACCGAATTCTAGGAGCAACTGTCAGCCCCCAGCTATGAATTTTCCAAGCATTCATCGTATGATTACAGTTATGCCCTACTATAAACAGAGAGCCATCACTTTGCTGCTAAAAGATGATAAAGTTGTAAGATTCTCTCAAAGTAACAAGCTCTTTTGTTTATCAAAACTACTGAAAAATTACTTATACAAAGATTGGAAATTTATCCTTATCAGATTGACTTTAGATCTATCCCTAATCATGTGTATCTATTACTATAATTTAAATTTTTGATTCCATTATGGTGTAAGAAACTAACATGAGTTTAAAACGCTCACATCTAGTATCTGATAACCCATGCAGACTACTTCATGCAGCTTTCAGCCTTAAAATAACAAAAACCTCTAACTGGTAAATACTGGGGTTTTTAAGGAATGCTGCTCTCCCTACAGGTTTAGTAGCTAACTTTATAAAAATAGTCAAAATGTCATGTCCATGTTTTCTATTTTAAGTTAACTATGATTTAATCCATCTTAGCCAACAAAAGCACCCAGCATGGCAGTCTTCTTTCTCCTTTGCATGAACCTTTTTCTAGAAGATTTCAGGCAAGATTTTTGGTTTATAGCTATACTCCTTTATTTATTGGTAACATTGCCAAACAAATGGGACAAATGGAGTAAAGAATCACAGATTGTTACTGTCTGGCCTTGTTACTTCTGGAAAACTTGAAATGGCATAAGAGTTTCAGGGCTCAAATGCACTTAAAGGGACTGCAGGCCCCCAGAGGTGATTTGAGGATACACATGCTTACCTGATGGACTTAATAAAGAGGGAGTCAACCTCACCATTCTTGGGATGGATAAGAACAAGTCACACCATTTGTGGGATAAACAGATGACAAGTTAGACCAGCCTTAGGCTGGAGATAAAAAAGAGAGCACTGTCAAAACACCAAATGAAGGAAAACATAATGGACTATCGATGTTTAATCTGACTATTAATGTTTAATCTGACTATTAATGTAAACATCTTTTTAACCAATAATAATTAAGGTAAACAAATATGATATACCAATTTTGAGCCTATTTGATAGGGGTATGCACAGGCATCATGCATGGAGATACTTGCTGAAGTGTTATTAAAGGCTTGGATACGGCCTGAAAAACTGTAGGACAATCAACCAAGAACCTGGAAGGACAAAGAGAAAATAGGGAAAGGGTTATGCCGTCAGACTACTCCAGGAGTCTGTGCTACCCTTGGTTACTATATATATTTTTGGAAAGCATGCTCAAACACGTACAGTAAATGAATTGCAAAATAAGCTGTTGATTTCATTAAACAATTTCTGCTGTTAAAGTTTTCTAATGTATTAGCAGAGCTGGCTGAGTTGTAGTAAGGACTAAGGAAAGCTAATACTGGAATAATTTTGAAATTAAGTGTCGTTAAATGTCCGTAATAGTAATAAACAAAAACTGTGTGTAAGTTCTATAAGAGTTCTGCTTGTATGAGGGCTTACAGGAGTGTAGAGAAGACTTGGCGCTGTACAAACATTTCATACAAAAGTCTTATCTCTGGTAAACAGACCAGTGGCTCTTCGGTGAGACAGACAGACAGACAGAGAAAACCAATGTGGTGACTTGATCAAACCAGATGAAAATCTAAAGTAGAGATTCACAATCCTGCACACCTTTTATTGAGATCAGGTGGAAATATTGCTTACACACAAAATGCTCAAAAGAGCATTCTCTTGTACCAAATTTAAAAGCTGAATCCATTTAAGTTAGTGTTGTTATAGTTTCCTTGGTTGAAATACTGAAAACTAAATTCTCAATTTCCCCAGTTCTGATTTGGCAAGTACATCTAACTATTTAAAACGCATACTGCAACAAGTTGTTTGGACAGCAAAGGAAATTACCAGCCTAAAGTTTTTCATAGAAACATCTTGGTTTGATAAACAGGCGGGTAACACAATAAAGGACTGTAATCATCCTGGTAATAATTACTCGGAGTTATCAGCATCACCAGGTGCAGCTGAGATAATATGCATTCAGTACTTAGGTTCATGTATAAAAGTCCTTGATATTGGCTTCCATGCTCAAAGAAAGATTAATAATAATAATAATAATAATGCAATTCAATTTCTAAAGCAACTTTTCCACTTTTCAGCAGCATAAAATAAGCATATACAAGGGACGTTCAAAAAGTTTCCGCACTTTTATACTTTTGTTGGAAACGGTGAAGGTGGGAGGAGTAGTAATTGGGCATTAAAAAGTTGGTACGACGCTGGGAAAATTGCATCGCAAACGAAGGTGACTATGTGGAAAAGAGATGTAATTTGTTTTTGAAATTCTTAATAAACAGAGTTAAACTTTTGAACGTCCCTCGTAACATATCAATTGGGTTAAGAATACACATAATATCAATAACACAATAGACAAGCTTTTGGCCTCAATGGCCTGTTCTTGTTGCAGTTTTTCTAATGTTCTATTTAACATTAACAACACTGAACAGAAATTAGTCTCAATAAATTCAGCATGAAATAAAAAAAATAAATGCATGAAAAGGAAAATTTTTAATCAGCCCAAGAAAACAATAAGTAGGAATATAATACAAATGTGTTACAGGACAATAAACAAAAAGCAGAACTGCATCATAAGGATAAGTAGATTAAATTCACAGCACCTGCCAGTGTTCATATGGCTGAAATGTGTTAAGCTGTATGGACAAAACCATAATTTGAATTAATAAAAGTAGTTCTGAATAGGCCATACATTAGTACTGCTTTAAGCGCTACAATAACCCAAGCTAGTTTTGTAACACATGTATCAGTGTTATTCTGCAACAGGAAAAGTGTTTAGACTTGAGTCTGGAGACTCAACCTGTAGTCCAGTTATTCTTACTTTGAAACAAGAAATCAAAACAGGATTTACTACAATGCACAACCATACAGCGCTAAGGAAAAACGCCTTGCAATAACCACTTCTAAGGTATAGACAATCGATGCTTCCTGAAGTCATGACTTTGATGGGGTATAAATAATTCAAAACACAAATTCTAAACTTTAAACAAGATTGTAAGAATTATAGACTGATAACAACTTTACTAACATTTTCTCCACCTATTTGACAAAATTGTAATCTTGCAGTTGCAATACTACAACGTGATGATAAAATTTCAGTCTGGTTCTCTGACTGGCCACAGTACACAGCAAACTTGTTGCTTTATTTTAGAATTAGGTTTAGGAACAGCATAAAATCCAACATATAAATTAGCTTTCAGCTGTAAATGACATCCAAATATCTGAAGAAGGAAAAGCTACTATCATTAAGCTTTTAGGTTCAAGCACAGCTTTTCGTAATGTGAACCATAGCATAGTACTACATAGGCATCAAAATTTAGTGGGGCTTAAAGATGCTGAATTTATCAAACAAACTACATGTTAGTTTGGGTCTTCTTTTAACATTGTTATATTTAGATAGTGCTCTGTTCTTGAAACTATACAACATTAAATCACTGCTCTACAGTTCTAGAAGGGAAGGTTTGATCAACAGTCTGGTCACTATCTCTGTGGAGATTTTACGTTCTTTGTGTCCACTTGGGTTTTGTTCAGGTACTCCTGTTACTTTCAGGTCAGTGACTATTATTTGGCCTGCTATGAATGATTGAGAAAGAGTGCACAGATGAATATGCTTTGCAATGTAATTTAAAATCATCCAAGATTGGTGTCATGAGACTGACTTCAGCACTACACATACACTACTATAAAATCTTATGACAGCTTATCCTCTGCATGTAAACATTGTATTCCACTCAAATGATAAATTCCCTTTGTTCCAGGAGAATATGTGTGTTTATTCGTTTTCAAGGGACAGTACATTTCTTCAACTGACTTAACTAGAAACTGGTTATTTGGGATTATTTGGTGCAGTAAACCAATGCACATCGACTGACCTTGGTTTACTTTTCCATACAGTGGACTTAGCAGGTGTCATCACTGGTTGCATTAACTGGCAGAATAATTTCTCCCCAGTTTTCATTCAGAATTTTCAGTATCACAATCATTCCCCAGTTATTTTGGCTGCACTCGTTCCTTCATTAGCTAGGTACTGAACTGGCAAGGCTGCAGAAGAAGGACATTGGGATTCTTCTGTAAAATATAGCTACCATCCAAAAGGTGTAGTGTCCTTATAGTGTAGTGTAGTGTGTCCTTATTAAGGCAAACATCACCAGCATCATAGCCTTTATCCTGCAGAAACAACCATGTTGGACAGGCCACTACACCTAAATGCCCAGGTCCTATATGACCAGACAAGGCCTCTCCTCAAAGATGATTTGAACCCCAGTGGCCAAAAAACGTATTAGAAGAATACCTACCTTATAACACATCTACCTGGGGGATTCCTTGCTGCAGAATGTTATGTTGTGGTACTGCATGTTTCATCAAGCATGTTACAAAAGATGCAACTCTGATAAGGTAGGCAAAAGATAATAATGGATAGAAAGAATGGAAAACCCAGATTTGGGTAAACCACTCCCAAAGGGAACCTCTAACTCCATTGTTGCATGATCAGCTCAAGGAATGGACATTCAGCTATCTAATATCACCCAAATAACTTTGACAGGTGTCATTCTTTTTGGGTGACAGCCATATAGCAAAAAATATTTTTCTAACAAGTTAACCATGTGTGTTTTACAGTATTTAAAAGTCACACACATAGGTTAACCCTAATCAATGCATTAGAAAGTAATGGGATAGGTAATTTGCAGGTACAGAAAACACTTGATCAGCTATTCTACTGTGGATACATTGTTATTGGGATATTTGTCTATTCATTGTTAAATGACCTTCTTAAAGGTATCTACAAAAAAAACGTTCATCCATTGTTTAATTAACAAAACAAATTTAAGTTAAGTAGACAAACAAATGAAAAAATACACTTCAAATAATGTTAGCTAATATTGATGTCTTAGTTTCTTAAAATAAGAAATGCATAGGGTATTTCCAACTTCACATACACAAATCTGATGATGGTGATTGACCAAAGAGAACCACTAATTAAAAAAGCAGCTCGTTCATTGTGCATCATAACTGAATCTAATCTTTTTGAGTTAGTATCTTTGAAAAAGCAATTTAGAAGCAAAATAAATAATATTGATAAGATGAGTATTTGAGTATTTGGGCTCTTGAGTGAAAAGAGACTGGAATAAATGGTGTCTGTGTTTACTATCAGAAATACTACATTGCAGGCTGCAGCACAATCAAAATGCCATACATAAATTAGGCAAGGACGGACCATTCATAACAAAAAGGCTGGCAGAAATGATAACCTGCAAAAAACACATCTACTGTATCCAAAATATGGCTAAACCAGGAAGTTATTTTATTAAACAGGATGATTGCTACCCTTAAAAACAGACTTAAGAGGTCAAAACGGATGGGATCAAGAGGGTGGTATAATTTTTCACCAGAACCTTCTTTGAAATGTAACATTTTTCTTTGCCTGACTAGCAAATGATAACTGACTTTAAGAAATCACTTGCCACATTTTGGAGAGAAGTTGGGTATTTATGAGTTTATTATACTTAGGAGTTGCTTTAAACATTGTTAGGAAAAGGTGGTAGTAGTTGCACTAGTGTCATACATGTATGGTAGAGTGAAATTCTTAGCCCCAGGATGTGTATTTTACCTACAAATTTAACCAGCTGTAATGACAGCAGCAACTATCATGCTGGTGTCTGTGGTCATGAGGCACTGGTTATAAAACTACTCAAGTGTTATCTTAAATATGCTAGTTATAGACAGTAGTAAAGCAAGGTTTTTAATTCAGTTATTGCTTGTTCTGGTGTTGAGTACTCATTTCCTTTTTGTTTCAAATCATAGCTTTCATTTCTAGAAATTCTTTATACTTTTCCTATCACCTTTTGATTCTTTCTTTCTTCCCAAGTGTGCAAACTTATCTCCCTCCTGACCTCATCCTTGCTTTCTTCAGGGTTCACATTTTCAAGTATTGATCCACTTTAATACTCATCTCTTACCCATGCTCTCTGTGTCTGATTCTATGTAGCACTAATGTCATAAAAGGGGCAAGATAGATAGATAGATAGATAGATAGATAGATAGATAGATAGATAGATAGATAGATAGATAGATAGATAGATAGATAGATAGATAGATAGATAGATAGATAGATAGATAGATAGATAGATAGATAGATAGATAGATAGATAGAGTGGGTACGGAAAGTATTCAGACCTCCTTCAATTTTTCACTCTGTTATATTGCAGCCATTTGCTAAAATCATTTAAATTAATTTTTTTCCTCATTAATGTACACACAGCACCCCATATTGACAGACAAAAAAAAAGAATTTTTGAAATTGTTGCAGATTTATTAAAAAAGAAAAACTGAAATATCACATGGTCCTAAGTATTCAGACCCTTTGCTGTGACACTCCTATATATTTAACTCGGGTGCTTTCCATTTCTTCTGATCATCCTTGAGATCACCTTCATTTGAGTCCAGCTGTGTTTGATTATACTGATTGGACTTGATTAGGAAAGCCACACACCTGTCTATATAAGACCTTACAGCTCACAGTGCATGTCAGAGCAGATGAGAATCATGAGGTCAAAGGAACTGCCTGAAGAGCTCAGAGACAGAATTGTGGCAAGGCACAGATCTGGCCAAGGCTACAAAAAAATTTCTGCTGCACTTAAGGTTCCCAAGAGCACAGTGGCCTCCATAATCCTTAAATGGAAGACGTTTGGGACGACCAGAACCCTTCCTAGAGCTGGCCGTCCGGCCAAGCTGAGCTACCGGGGGAGAAGAGCCTTGGTGAGAGAGGTAAAGAAGAACCCAAAGATCACTTTGGCTGAGCTCCAGAGATGCAGTCAGGAGATGGGAGAAAGTTGTAGAAAGTCAACCATCACTGCAGCCCTCCACCAGTCAGGGCTTTATGGCAGAGTGGCCTGTCGGAAGCCTCTCCTCAGTGCAAGACACATGACAGCCCGCATGGAGTTTGCTAAAAGACACCTGAAGGACTCTGAGATGGTGAGAAATAAGATTCTCTGGTCTGATGAGACCAAGATAGAATTTTTTGGCCTTAATTCTAAGCGGTATGTGTAGAGACAACCAGGCACTGCTCATCACTTGTCCAATACAGTCCCCACAGTGAAGCATGGCGGTGGCAGCATCATGCTGTGGGGGTGTTTTTCAGCTGCAGGGACAGGACGACTGGTTGCAATCGAGGGAAAGATTAATGTGGCCTAGTACAGGGATATCCTGGACAAAAACTTTCTCCAGAGTGCTAAGGACCTCAGACTGGGCCGAAGGTTTACCTTCCAACAAGACAATGACCCTAAGCACACAGCTAAAATAACGAAAGAGTGGCTTCACAACAACTCTGTGACTGTTCTTGAATGGCCCAGCCAGAGCCCTGACTTAAACCCAATTGAGCATCTCTGGAGAGACCTAAAAATGGCTGTCCACCAACGTTTACCATCCAACCTGACAGAACTGGAGAGGATCTGCAAGGAGGAATGGCAGAGGATCCCCAAATCCAGGTGTGAAAAACTTGTTGCATCTTTCCCAAGAAGACTCATGGCTGTATTAGCTCAAAAGGGTGCTTCTACTAAATACTGAGCAAAGGGTCTAAATACTTAGGACCATGTGATATTTCAGTTTTTCTTTTTTAATAAATCTGCAACAATTTCAAAAATTCTTTTTTTTTGTCTGTCAATATGGGGTGCTGTGTGTACATTAATGAGGAAAAAAATTAATTTAAATGATTTTAGCAAATGGCTGCAATATAACAAAGAGTGAAAAATTGAAGGGGGTCTGAATACTTTCCGTACCCACTGTAGATACTTTATTAATCCCAAGGGGAAATTCACAAATAAGAAGGTATCACACTGCATTAGCTACATATTAAGTGCCTTTGCAAAATCTACCTTTCGAGTTTTTCGTGTGTTTAGAGTTTCCAGTGTAGGGTTTTTAACCTCAGTGTTGGATTCTATACTTTGTGTAGTGCCACTGTCCTTGTTTTTCAAATTCAGTATATGAAATTTGCTTGTTTTTGAATTACATTTTGTCATATTTGAAAACCTTTACCCTGGTATTTCACTTCACATTGTTAAGACCTTCTACCTATTCCCTTAATTACTTTTTTTGCATTATAATTACAATTCTTTTATAAAGGCTCCAATTATGTCCATTACTGGGCAACTGCTGGGTTATTTGGTTTATTGTGCCCAGTTGTATTTTCTAGCTCTTCCATTAGTGTTTTTTTGAAGTAATAACATAATACATAATTTTGGCTCTATGATTATGATTTCCCTTACAATTTTCTCAGCATAGTAATAATTACTATAATTAAACAATGTGGTAAAAGAGCCTAAAGACCATATAAACAAGACTAAATTAGAAAGTTGCAATTTTGCAGTAAATAAAATACATTTTTTTGTAATTAGCATATCACCATGTCAGTTGCAGTAATTTGAATATTTTTAAAACTCCAAATAAAGTTCATCCTACTTCTTTGGTATAACAACATACAGTATAATACAAGTGAAACACACTGTACATCAGCCCGTGCTCAGCATCACATATTACAGGTACTATGAGCCTGGGTTCTCTTGTGTTCCCCCCACCCAGAATTTCGCCCTTTTTCCAACTGGAAATCTTTTCTGCTTTAGGAGAATCATCTGTTCCCTTATCGATTTTTAAAACAGAATAGATTTTTGATGTCAGATTCTAAACTATGAATCACTTTAATGATACAGGAGCGTTAAGTTCATTCCTGCAGCACATCGATTAAACAAATGCAGAGAAGATATACAGCTACTTGCTACCCACGCTTTTTTTTTCTGGTTGTGACAGTACCTAAAGTAAAATAACTACGTTTTACTGCATGTTTGCCTTTGCTTTGGGTGTCATTTTTGTAATTCTTAAGGTTTTATTTCTGACAACAGTAACATTGTAGTTAGCACCATTTTTCACAGTTCCAATACAGAACTTGACTAAGCTTTGTTAACATGATTGTCAGGTTGATTGAAGATTCTAAATAATCTCAGAATGAATACGCATGTGTTAGGCGGCCATGCCTTGAAATGGAGTCCCAGTAAGGGTGTACTTGTAGGCTGATTCTTGTCTTGTGCCCACTGCTTCCAGAACAGATGCTAGCACTATACTATACTACAGTAGAAGCAAGTTCAAAACTGGATGAATGAAAAGAATCTTACACAAGTACTGTATACTGTATTTACAGATTTTCATTTCAGATTTGCCCGTATAATGTCCAAAGTCACATTAAAACAAAACCCACTCTTACATAATTATCATATATAAATGACATTTGTGTGCCTTTTTTTATATAGGGTGGTCCAGATCTAATTATGCAGCCTTTAATGCAATGCAATGCAATAATTGCATAATTAGATCTGGACCACCCTGTACATATGATACTAGCTTTATACATTTTACAAAAAATACCTGTAAGTAAAAAAAAAATATAACAGGGTATAGAGGGGGCCTAGTGGATATGAAGAGTCCCCGGGTTGAGCATCACAAATCATGAGAGAGACATCAGTATTTTCACTGAGACAGTGCCTTTGAAAAAAAAAATATTGCTGAAGTTGTGCTACCATGTCACAGGGAAGTGGCACATCTTAGTCCATACATCAACAAAACTACTGTTTCAAAAATATAGTTGTATATTAAACTCAATAATTTAAAGCTCACTGGTCAATATAAGGCAAGAGGAATAAATCCACAGCATTGCAATAAACCACAAGAGAGAGATTAATTAAAAAGCAATAACAGCTTAGCTTCGTAAACCCAACTCTGCTATAAAAACCCTGCCATAATTCCAATCAAGTTGCTGTCTTCTTGTTCAGATACTAATAATTCGCCTCAGACATTTTTCCCTTTACTTACAAAAAATTGCAATATCAGTCATTTTTGAGTGTCAAATAAAACAGGCTTCATGTTTATGCATAATGATGCATTGGTGGTCAGAAAAATTAATTCTTTAGAACAGAGAATGAAATAGAAAAGTTCAGTTATGCCATCAAAGTTCTAGTATTGATAGTAGAAAGCTGCATTGTTTTTGTAAGCACTCTACCCATTCCATATTAGATTTGGTGCTATGTGTGTTTTACTATGCTGCTCAACCTTGTACTTCTTTATGACTGTTGTATTTACATACTTAGATTCAATTAACAGAGACAATTTTAAAGTAATGCTTTAGACTAGACTTGCATTACTAACTTCATCAATATTTCCAGTTAAAATTAAAGGTGAACTGACTGGGCTCCAATCCTAAAACCACATTACAGAAGTCGGATATGTTTTTTTGAAGCCATCTTTGATACCTTGAAATTATTTTGGAGATGGAGAGAAACCACCAGGAATGGCTTTGTCTTCCAAGTATACTAAACATTAAAAATGAATTAAACAGTTGGGCATACAGCAAATAGTTATGTGAATTTTAACAAAGTAATACTGGGACAATTCAGAGTATCACTGGCATTAAATAATATTAATATCTTTCAAAACAAATTTTTAATGATCTTTTAATTTTTATTCCTAAAAAATTAAAGAATAACATTATCTATCCATTGATAGTCTATCCATCCACAATCAGAACCTGCTTAATCCAATTATAGGGTATTAGCAAAATAGGTTTCAAATAAATACACCTACAGTACTATACGGTGTATGGCTTATTGATTATGTTTTAGATACAGTATATCATAGTAAAATGATATTCAAACATTGATACTTGTTTTTTCTTAACCATCAACTAAATAAGGGCAGCAAGTAATAATTTCAATGTAATCTTTATAAAATTTGGTTCCTGCCTTGTGCTTGATGCTACTGGGATAGGCTTTAAAATTGACTAAGCAGAAGTGAGAATGCTATACTGTTAACTAAATAAAATATTTTGCTCTTAATTGTTTTAAAAGAAAGCACACTGAGAACAAATTCTACTAACAGCACGTTTTACTTCTCAGACAAACAGCAGTGTAATGGCAAACTGGAACTATCATGCCACAAAATGGTTAAAGTGATGTGTTCTTCTTCTGCTTTGCAAATAATGACATATTTATCATTGTGTGTAAAAAAAGAGTATGAAAAACAATAAACAGTACAAAACTGTCATTAAAAATGAGTCATGCTGCAACAGGCAGTACCACCTCTCCATGGCATCTAAGGGACATCCTTTTGTAAATGTTCCTTTTGAATAAGAGCAATTTTTTACCACAGCTTTTCTGTATGAAGTAAATGCTGTACAACTAAGCAATGCTGAAAATTAATTATTTTACAATTTACAGTGTGACAGGCTGCATCACTGGCAGTCTTGGCTCAATTTCAAAACATTCATTTAAAATTTAAAATCTGTACTACTATTTGTATATTGCTCACAAAAATCATAATGTAGTAAGAGGCATGGTTTATAGCTTTATTTCGACTTATTTAGAAAAAACATAAAACATTTCCCTTCTCAACTGAATCCAAAATAAACAAAATACAAAAAACATAACAAGACACATAGAGGCACCAGCGTAAGACTTACACACAAATCCTGAAATATGTGCATCACTTGAAAACAAAATTTTGTTTCTAATGGTTTGACAAGTAGTTTTTGACCTAGTATGATGGACATCACAGATAGAATGACATCGCAGCCAAAATGGATGATGCTCCTTTACTCGGCCGGGAGTTACTTACTAATCCCGGTCAAAATGGTTCCTATTCCCTTAACATAATGGATGGGAGGGCACGACTACCTCTCAGGGCCATGTGTACCTCAGTCCACTGGGTGGCAGCATCCCCCTGGCATACCTCCCACTGGACAACTGCAGGACCACATGGAAGGTGTAGTTCTGGAGGGCAGTCCTGTTGTAGTCTTTGGGGCCACTAGAGAGTGCTTTTGGGAGGAGATTCTCGGGTTGTGTGGAGGTTCCGGCTAACCCGGAAGTGCTTCTTGTAGGCAATAACATTGCACCAGAAGAATTCTCAGGTCCAGCTTAAAAGAAGCTCCTCCACCTCAGCCAGACGAGTCAGAGTCTGGTGTGAAGGACAAAGCTTGCCTGTAAAGGAGCAGAGGAGGAAAATAAAATGTTTGTATTGTGGAATATGGAAAAAGAGACCATTGTGAAGGTATTTTGTCAAATAAAAATGTTTACTTGCACCTAGGACTTCTGTGGCTTAAATAGTGTCAGGGGTTTGGGGTTCTGTAATGTCCCCAACAGATTGCACTAGACGGTTACACCATACATATAAAAAACTCAACACCCCTAAAAGTTTTATTACCTCCAGTTATTCTTATTTAAAGCCATATGGCTGATTAACTGAAGCTAACTTCTGAATGTAATGGGTGTCTGTTATCCCCTGCTAATCATCAACGACAGCTCCAATAATTTTGATTGCAATGTTTGGTAACCTGCTGGTGCTTTTAAAAATTTTAATTTGTCAGACCACTAAGCCAGTCAATGAAGCTGCAAGTATTAACAGACTGGATCAAACTGCAATAAAAAGTCAACGTTAGATTCTCCACCCACTTTAAATTGTTTTTGAGTTTATGGAGGTGAAATAAGCATTTAGAACACATCTTTTTCGTATTACTATTCCAGTTAAGATTATTATCTAGATGAGTTCCTCAGTATTTATATTTAGTCACTATTTCTATCTCATGCCCGACTACAAGGATGAGTGAACATACAGCCTGAGGTCGGATATCATGAAACACACAAAAACAAATTCATCTATTATTGAAGCTTTCTTGTACCTAATGCAGTACTTGTGCTTACAATAATTTTATTTCAGTAAAACAGTGTGCCAAATTGTGTGCAAAATGAAAATATAAAAAATGAAAGAATAGTTAAGGGTTAAGCATGCAATTTAAATATTTTAACTGAGGCATGATTCTAATGACATATTATTATTATTATTATTATTATTATAAACTATTTTTGGACAATGTTTGTGTTTATGATGTTTTTGCTTGTATATTTTGTGAATGATATTTTAGCTTCTAGTTTTCTTTCTCAAAGGATATGTATGCCAAGCTTTACTTTGTTTGCCAAAGTCTGTACATCTATCAGCTCTCTCCTTCATTAGAACAAAATTAACTTTTAAACCCACAGCAGATTTATCTACTGCTGGCTAAAAGATTCAATTCAATTCAAAATTTTATTTGTTACGTGCAAAATCGTACACTAGTATAAGATGTAGAGAATTGTTTTTTCTAGCAGATCCTGGACTATATCTAAAAGAAAAAGCTAATGTCAATCCATACAAAAGATAACTAGAGGATCACAATTAATGAAAGGCAGACAAAACAAAAACAAAACAGCTGTACATAAGAATGCAAGTTAACAATACTTTGCCTGTTATATTATAAGTCAAATTACCCCCATGCTGAAAGTGAAGTAAAATGAGTTTCTGGTCACTACAAATTGTTTAAAACAACTTTTTTTTTATTGTTTATTTATACTGTACTGTATATGAAGGTTGATTTTCTGATCTTTTCATTTTATGCCAAAAGGGACTCTGCTCTGTTGGGCCCTTGAGCAAGGCCCTTAACCTGCAGTTGCTGAGCGCTTTGAGTAGTGAGAAAAGCGCTATATAAGTGCAAAGAATTATTGTTATTATTATTAATATTATTATTATCTGGTAAGGAATAGTCTAAACATTGTTAGTTCCTTGTTTTGTATTACATTACTCATTTTGTAACTTCTGTGAATGTTACACAAACAGTCTTATACACTGATTAAAATGAAAAAAGAACATCCATAAGTAATCCAGTTGGGAATATTACAATACAATACATTAAAGACAGAAAGCAGGAAACGTTGTGTTCAAAGTTCCAAGGTCAGTGGAGCATCCTGAGGTGATCCATTGTGTGGAGAAGGTCACACCATTTCCATAAACAGGTGGTGTTCACAGTCTTATGGAAACAGATGTTTGTGTTGCCATATGCATATACATTACTCTGTGAAGTGTTCTTCATGTCCAGAAGGCGTCATCACACACGATTCATGCAATTAACTGAGTTTGAGTGCAGTCATAGAATGGGCCTTCATGAAGCAGGATGATCATTCTGTCAAGCTGCAGACTGAACGGGGCAAGACATGTCTACTCTTTCATTAATGCATTATACTCTCTAGCAACAAAAAGATTTGTCTCGTGCTTTAATGCATTATGAGCCTCTGCTCCTTTACTGTGGCTATCTATGATGTATTGCATAGAAATTCATTTTTCTATCATTTCTAACTTCCTCACTCAAATGCACAATACTACAAGTTAAAACAATTACCACTTTCAGCTGATTAATCATATCAATATGCACTCAAAGGAAGTATAAATGACGAAAATTTTGCTAATTTCTTACTTCTACAATGGAATTAGTTGCTTTCTGAATTCTACAGCAATTTGAAAACTTTTGCTTTTGCCTCACAAAAACAGCTGGATCTTCCAACTTAAACCAAGCAAGATTTTTAAATAAACCTGCAATCCACACTGAAATTTAAGCCCTGGACATAGTTCAGTATACATTACTGTGTATATTCTAAAGATTATACATAGAGGGAATTCAGGATGTACTGATTAACCAATTAACTTGCTTTCATTTTACTCAGAGTGGAAAAACCTTCCTTTCGATGTGTTATATTCCAATTAGCTCATCTCAAAGTTCCAAGCGACTTTCTATATTTTTTTTTTGTTTATTTATATTGCTTTAATCCAAGTAAAGTAAAACTATTTACATATTTCTACAACTGCGTGTCAGACAAGTGAAGTGACTTTCTCATTGCCACATTGTGACTCGCTGTCTGAGTTTGAATCTCTATCTTTGTGGTTCAGCCACTAGGCCATGTTTAATGTTATAGATATTAAAGTTAAAGTGTACACATGTTTTTCAGTATATATTTCATGTTCCTACTGCTCTGGTAAAGTGCTCAACTTGATTTTGTAAAAGTTAATAATTCTTTGCGTTTATATAGTGCTTTTCTCACTACGCAAAGCACTCTGCAATTGCAGGTTAAGGGCCTTGCTCAAAGGCCCAACAGAGCAGAGTCCCTTTTGGCATTTGTAGGGTTCAAACCGGTAACCTTCTGATTGCCAGTGCAGATCCCTAGCCTCACAGCCACCACTGAATGCCTAATACAACTCCTAAAAGAAAAACATGAGGGTTGGTAATATGTGTTTCAGAATTAAACAGTCTACATTTGCTTTTTGGTGAATATTCTATGTTCCTACTACTTAGGTAAAATAATAAGGGTTGTTAGTAAGTGTATCAGAAATCAGGGGTAGGGATGCTTCAAACTAGTATAAAAACGTGCTTTCATAATAACATGTGTGGTGAGCGGCTGTGGGCAGTACCCAGCCGGGATGCCTGGAAGGACCGGAAGAGGGACTATGACTCCTTCGGACCACGAGAGAGCAGCCGCCCTGGTTGGTATGGGGACCACGGGAACAGAGCATGGAAGCTCAACTCTATAGGGGCCCATGGTCACCGCCAGGGGGCGCCCAGATGCCTGAAACGCCCTGGACATCACCACCCGGAGATGCTGGCGGAAGGATTACCAGGGACAACCGGAGTTCTTCTGGGTGCTAGTGCGGCACTTCCGCCACACCAGGAAGTGCTGCAGGAAGCTCATCTGGAGGCACCTGGAGCATGTCAAGGTGAACATAAAAGGGGCCGCCTCCCTCCATTCGTCAGCTGGAGTCGGGTGGAAGAGGACAGAGCTCGGAGGAGAGGAATTGTTGGAAGAGGTCTGGACTGAGGGTGCTTGGTGCAGGGGCACTGGCTTGTGTGTACGGTACTTTTGGACACTATAAATAGTGGTATGTACAATAAACGTGTGTGTGGTTTGAAACCATCGGTGTTTGCCTGTCTGTGTCCGGGCTGCTTTCCACACTTGATATAGATAACATGTCGTGTCTAGGGTTGGTATCAACCATGAATGCCTTGCCGCCAGAATAAGCGCTGATTCCCAAAAATGTCAAACTGGGTGATAGAACATTTACCTTTTACATTTACATTTATTTACTTAGTGGATGCTTTTATCCAAAGTGAATTATAAAATAAGTCAACCTAATTTTGTAACATCAGTCTTGGGAGTGTTCAGGGACAAGTGTATCAAGACAAGGGTACAAAATTGATCATCCAAAGCAAAGAGCTCAGAACAACCAGGTTTATAAAACCTAACAGCCAATATCAGTAACACAGAAATTCACCAAACAGCAGAGTCTTCAAATGCTTCTTGAACAAACAGAGAGTCAGAATTTCAAATGTAGGGGAGTACCTCGTTCCACTAGCCAGGGGCTACACATGAAAAAAATCTGGACTGAGATTTGATGCCATGCAGAGGTGGCATCACCAGACACTGCTTATCAGCAGATCTGAGTAGTCAAGAAGGTGCACAGAATAGCATAGTGGTCAAATGGATATTAATTGCAAATAGCAAACCAAGGCATGTTAACAACTGACCACACATTGAGTAAAAGACTTATGATTCAGCCTTGTATTCCCTCTCTCTCCCCTTTCCCCTTCTGATGAACAAGTAAAGACAAGCTGATTAAAAGGACAAAGATCATCAAAATGGGCTCATTTCCAAAAACACATCAAGTTAATATTTAACACCACTTAGGAAGTTCGACAGATTTACACTGCAAACATTTTTCAATGTATATGCAACAAATAGCATATTTATTTGATCATCTATTGAACATTACCATTTTAAGCAATGTAACAAAATAATGAGGCACTTATTAATTATTATTAATTAACTATGATTGTTGGTGGAATAACTACTATCAGGCAAAGTATTCTTTTACACAGTAGTTAAAACATAGACATAAAAAGTGGAAGGATGAATAAATGGATAACAAGAATGCCACACAAACATTGTGACATTGTGGAGAATTGTGAAATAATTGCATTTCAACAGACACAATGGAGCAACATAGCATCCCAATCTATTATTGAAGGGAATGATGATCTAAAATGGTAATAGACTGAAAAATATTATATATGACAAAGGAACTCTAAATTAAAATAACAGAGCTAATTGTAACATTTACTGAACAAGCAACCTTCATTTTATATGGCAACTTTCTACAGCAAATTCCAAGGCAATTTACAAGTACAACCAGATGAACCGTTTCCATGTATTTTTTGTATTAAAGATGGCAACTGAACCAGCCCCTCTGTGATTTAAGATCCAGTTCCATTTCTGCATAACATGATCTAAGTAAAAGTAAAGTGCAACAGGACCGTGACACAATGTATAGTTTCTCAGCCTTTGCTTAATTTTTTTAGGATATGAGACTGAAGAAGTGAACTGACATTACAATTAGCTGTTGCTCATTTTTAGGCAAAATATACATCTTTTAATATTACATAAATTCTATGACAAAATATACTTATGATTCTTGCAAAAACTTTGTTAATTTGAGTATAGTGCACTCCCTGTTTACATGTCCATTCTTCGTATTGTATACTGTACGTACGCATCTAATTTCCAGTTTATATGTGACTTAACATAATATTTAAAAAAATGAGAGACATTCTTATTAATAGTTGATTCATCATCATTTAACAGCATTTTTATTAAATCACTGAAGTTAACACTAAAATAAAGTACGCTCTTACTCAGACAATACTGCAATTATTTAATCAACACAAGCAGATTATGAGTGTTTTGAAAAATATGTAAAAGAGGTAAAAAATATAAAGTGTGAGTTAATGACAGATTGATAACCACAATTAAAATCCACCAAATTTTAAAATGTATTTACATTAATTTAGGAAGATAGTAAAAGGAAATCCTGCTACTGATTGCATTATCATGATGTGCTGAAATATTTAAGTGATTATTTTTGAAGACAGACAGGTCACTAATCAATGAAAGAAATAAATTGGGTACATTTGGTCAGCTTTATAAGTACACAGAAGCAATAAATGACAGGTTTTTTAATTGTAGTTCTTGGAAATAAATTCACAAGAGACATAAGACCTAGGGCATGCACTTATCAAAGGTTAAAACAAAGTATTTTGGCATTTAGCCCTTATCTGTCTTTAACATAATGTATTGCTTCTCATTAAGGTGAATGGTGTCTATGGAATGAGTTCTGCCCAGACCCCTAAGCCATCTATTCTGGCCTACAGCACATATTTCACATATTGGTCAATTAATGGCTGTGATACTAAATTAAACTTCTGACTGTATGCACATCATTTTTCACAAGTCTATAAATGAGTAGAAATGACATCCCTGAAACTATTTCTGTATGTCTACACTCTACACTGGACTACCAAATCACCAGTTACTTTAGAGTCAACATCTTGTTTAAAAATCTTCACATTTTTATTTTATATTTGGGTTTCTCTTAAATGAATAATCCATTCAGAGAAGCAAATGACAAAGGGACTAATAGTTTCCTATCCAGCTCGGTGGTTCTCAAGTTCAGTCTAGGGCGGCCCTCATAGTGCTAGCTTTCATTCCACCCAACTTCTACTTTTCCTTGGACCGCAAGCTGTTACTTTCCATCTTATGTTTTGGGTTGTCACACACGTGCGCATGGGAGGCAGCTAAAGGGCTTGAGTGACGGCAGGTCTGAGGCATGCCGGGAGGTGGCAGAGTGCACTGACTCTTTTTCTCTCTTTCCTGTAGACCATTCCCGGGAGATTCTATCTGGCTCTCTTGACGTCACTTCCGGGACCGAGCCAATGGAAGGAGACCTTACCGGCTCCGGCCCCTTGTGATGTCACGTCCGGGCTTGAACCAATGGCTAAAGAACATGGGCCTGATCCTTATGACCTCACTTCCTGTCTTCCCCTTTAAAAGCCTGCCCCTTTTCCCTATTTCCTCAGTCTTGTTTTGGACTCAGTTGTATGCACATCAGTACTGTTTATTTGATAAAAAAACGACTTTGCAGCCAAGATACCATATTATACGGGTGGCTGCCCCAAACCTTTATCTGAGTATGTCTCGTTATTGTGACAGGGTTTAAAAATTATTGAAATGTAGCAAGGATTTATATAGATTACGTCACCACAATTTTGGTTTCACTTATCCCAGTTGTCTTGTTCTTTAGGCCATTATTTACTAAGAAGTGTGCTAGCTATACTTAGCTTTCACCTTTCAGTGTCATTTGCCCTGTTATTCATCTGCTCATTGTTAATTGTCATTATTGTATTACAATTAAGGGTGCAAATTCCATTGGAACAAAAATCTGCAGCCATAGTGAGCACCAGATTTGATCTCCAGAAATACTGATCTAACTTGGTCCTGTTTAGAACTATTTGTGCTCATGGTGAAGCACCTTGTTTAATTAAATATTTGAAAAGAACTGGAAGAAATAAAAAAGCAAAGGACTGACAATTACTAATGTGTTCCAGCTCACAAATCATTTTGTTGTTAGTCTTGGAAAAGAGATATCTACAAAAAAAGAATGATATGACATAGCAGAATGAAACACTAACACACCATAAAATATAATAACAACTTATATTCTTCACAAAGATGGCTTCTAATTAAGTAATTGGGTTGGGAAAAAAAACCTGTAGTCAGTAAAGCCCTCCAGAACTGAACTCCTATACTATAGTAACGACTTTTATTTCAGTACTGTTTCTTCTCCAAATTCCTTCCTTCTCCGGACCAATTAATATCGATCACTGAGCAGATCTCTTTAAAACGCTTTGACCTCAGCCTTGAAAAGCCACCTGCCGCCATTGCAATCCTTTAATTTTATGTGACCAGTGACGTGCACCTCTTCTGCTATCGCTGATGTACACCTGCTTGCTATTATATTGTGTTCATGACCAAGGGTTACTATGGATCATGACTGAAAACCATGGTTTGGAAATGCAAATCCAGTAATAATGGATTAGAATGTTAGTATTTTCACATAAATACCCTTAGTAAAATAAATGTGGTAACAGTAAAGTGGAATTATGCTAATAATGACTGTTGGCCATAGATGATCCAATGTATTTTTGATCCTCAGTCTAAAACACTTTAAGTACTAGTATGAATCATACTTTCTTTTGACTAGATCAATATATTTAGCCTTATGTTTTCAATTTAAAAAAAAAAGTAAAGTGACTCTATAAATTGTTTAATTTGTTATTATTTCTCCTACTGATGAGACTACTAGTTGCATTCACTATTCTGATGAGATACAATGTTATTGTCAAAATGTCCCTATTTATTTATAAAACACTGGATTGCAGTCAGTTGGAGCATAAATTGTTCCTCAAAAAGTATTTCCTAATTTGACTGGATGATGAAATGAAATTGCTGATGTAAATCCTAAAGACACAGGCACAGATTGCAAAAGACCTACACATTCTAAAACTGCAAAGCCCTTAAGTTTTATTTATTTAGCAAATACCACATTGTTTTGTGTTCTACCTTTGGGTCAATACAAAAAATATACTACCCTTAATGCAAGCTATACATAATTCTTTGCAGAGAAATGAATGCAGGGAAACAACCTCAGTTTCCTCAAGTTTAGTGTTGATATTATATATACTATAAATGCTCCTGCTACGAGGATGCTCAACTCCAAACGAAGTCTGAAAAATTCATCTTCTTAGACTGCAAAATTAAATAGTGAATACGTGCAATCATTTTCATTCTATGAATAGCAACTGTTTTTTGTTTACACTAATGAACTAAAATGACTATGACAGTTCATAACTTATGCATTTGTAAAAAAAGCTCATCCTTCCAAATAATGCCATAAAGGAGTCACTTCCTTAATCTCACAGGATATCAGTATGATTGGTAAAATTTCGAGCCATAGGGCAGCGTGAAAGTGTAGTGGTTAGTCCCACAGATCCGTGGATTTGTACCCAGTATATGTCCACTTACTGTCTGTGCAGAAGTCACATATTTTCCCTTATGTCTGCATACATTTTTCTCCATTTACTACAGCTTTCCTCCTATACCTGTATTAACAAAGGTGTGTGTCAAAGTAAACTTTAATTATAAATTGGCCCCATTGCTAGTGTGGGTGTGAATTTGCCAAGCATCCAGAGTTGGTTGCTTTCTTATGCCTGATGGTACAAGGACAGGTTCTAGATCCAACAACCCTGAACTGAATTTAGCAGGTTTGAGAATGTTTTGCTGTTGTTATGTTACAGTCAGCCATTTTGGATCTCATTTCAAGGAATTATACAAAGCAAACAAAATGTTTATGAAATACTGTATGATAAAAGTAACTAAAGGTCACCACATGCAATTCTGAAGCTCTTTGCATTCTGCTGATATTAAATGTCCATTCTGAGATTTGGTGTTGTGCCAGTGCTTGATAAATGACATCTCTTTAAGCAGAAGTTTATTTTAGCTAAATTGTATTCAACCCACAGCAAGTGTCCAAAAGAAAGACCAATCGCTGTGGAACTCTGCGTGATGTCTCCATAACACTGACGGTTCTTTGTTTAGCTGCCCTCCTGCTGCTGCACATTAAACAGTCAGTGTTGTATTTGTATTAAATTAATCTGCAGGATTTGTCATAGTACTCTTGTTAGCTATACCAAATGACATCTTTTTCCCTGTATGAAGAATGAAAACAATGACCCATTTAACTGCACTCTCTTTGTCAAATAACAATGCAACTCACACAAGGAGATTAACTTCTTCATAATGACAGGGAATGACAAAACCTTACACCAACTGTAATTTTATTTTCTATTTGCTAGGCTGTCTATTTACATTTTTTCCCAAAAAATCAAATGATTAGTTAAAATAAGCACACAGTATGGAAATTTAAGCTTTGGATAAAAAAAAATATATTTTTTTCATTATAGGGAAATGTATAATATACCTTATATTTGACCTCAAGTATGCGGTATGCTAACACCTGTTAATTGTCCCTCTGTATAGCAAGGATGCAAGAAAGACAAAACATTCCTGGGAATCAAGGGTTCTGTGTCAGACTGTGTACTTTCATTTAACTTTTGACCCCTTGAAGCACAGGGTTTTATATGAACAATCAGGAAGATTCAATAGAAAGGAGAATGACTTAACAATGTCTGGGGCATAGAGTTTGATATGGTGAAGCTCATTAAATACAAGCATAGCTGATAGAACACAATATAAAAAATAAAAGTAATCATCATTGCCCAGTAGCATTCAAACAACCGAACACAATATAAAAAATAAAAGTAATCATCATTGCCCAGTAGCATTCAAACAACCAATTTACAACAACATTTAATTTTAGATTATTAATGATGAATCACAAGGTCAAGATGTCAAGTTCATGAATCTTGCAAATAGTGGTAAGTACTTGTTAGTTTTGCTTTTGAAGGAACTGCATTGCTTACCTCACCGAAAAAAAACAGGGTGGGTTTGCAAATGTTTATTTTTGAGAGATGTGTCAAGGTGATGATGTGCATGTGTCTAAGTCAATTATAGTAGACAACAAGATAAGCAAGGTGGTTTACCCTACAGTTACAGTAGAGCGTCTAATACCACAAAAATGCTATCTTGGTTTGTTTTACACTGTTAACGCTATTATTACCCATTTTTTATGCTTTGGACTATTAAGAAACAGGTTTGCATAGAAATAAATCAGTAAATAATATTTAGTTTAGACAACTGCTTTTCACAGAAAATAAAATTATTAGATGCTTTACAATGTATTAAAAACACAAAATAAAATAAATCTTCACAAAATACAAAATAGAATACAACACAAATCAAAGATGATAGAAATTAGTTTGCAAATTAGTTGTTAAACATGATAGTAATATACTCATGATGGAAATTCATTAACAGACCTATGGGCAGCGTTCTTGGGCATAATAGCCTAAATGCTAAATGCTAAATTCTGAATTTTCAAACTCGGATTAACTGATAACTGATGAATTCTTAAGAACAGATGTACGGGGAGAGTAAAACCTAATAGCAGTTAACACTAAAAGTTCAGAGAGACTGTGGAGAATCTTCTTTCAACAGATTATCTGCATTGTTAATTCTCATTCATCATTTGTTATCATAGAAAGCATCCATCCATTTTCCAACCCGCTGAATCCAAACAGGGTCACGGGGGTCTGCTGGAGCCAATCCCAGCCAACACAGGGCACAAGGCAGGGAACCAATCCCAGGCAGGGTGCCAACCCACCGCAGGACACACACAAACACACCCACACACCAAGCACACACTGGGCCAATTTAGAATCGCCAATCCACCTAACCTGCATGTCTTTGGATTGTGGGAGGAAACCGGAGCGCCCGGAGGAAACCCACGCAGACACGGGGAGAACATGCAAACTCCACGCAGGGAGGACCCGGGAATCGAACCCAGGTCCCCAGGTCTCCCAACTGCGAGGCAGCAGCGCTACCCACTGCGCCACCGTGCCGCCCCATAGAAAGCATGTTTCAGAAAAATATATCATAAAACATGTGTTAATTCTCATACATCATGCTTATATTAATTAACTAGGCGGCTCCACCCCTTGCTCGCTTTGTTCACCAACCCCTGGGTTTGGTTAACCGGATATACAATTTAAAGAGATTGTTATTTTCATGGGAATTGTTACTTTCACTTTTACTTTAAAACGTCAATTAAAAAAATATTTAGAATGAACTTTTCTTCAAGATCGCATTGAATTTTGATTCCGCGTTTGGATTTACATTGTTACAATGCAACATATAACTGCCAGCGAGTGAATATCGTTTCTTTCTCTCTAAAAAATAAACCACATTTTTTGAATGTTTGTCTCTGTTATTTGTTAATTGTCATAACAAAAGCAATTCTCACGGGAAACTGTAAATGTTTTAATACAAATAGCATATCAAGATCTCCATTTGTGTTTAATGTTATTCGTGGAATATGTACTACATTACTTTTCTTGTTGCCTGTTAAAATTTTACGTTAGAATTGTTCAACCAATTTTTAATACAACTAATCCTGATCCATTGCATAGTCCATCATTCATACATAAATTACACAGTAACATTACGATACATCCTTCTTTCAACAGCAATTCGGCCAGTGGAAGACTGAACGCTGTTAATGCTTGTAGATATTCTATGGGATATTGTAAATTGATGTTTTCATCTTCCACACAATCACCAATAACTGCTTCAGCATAGTCTATTGATATGCATTTAATCAATTTGCTGTGTGACCGATCAACATTTTTAAAGTTAATTCGTTTGACTTGATCCTTTCTCGCTACAATATTTAAACGAATGGGTGATTCTAAACTGGATCTAAGTGTGTGTTTCTTCCACTACTCCATGGTCTAGTTCTGACATTCTGCCCATTATAGGCGCTTTAGATTGTGGACAGGGGTCAGCATGGACATGACTATGCAGCCCCATAAGTAGAAACCTGCGATGCACTGTGTGTTCTGACACCTTTCTCTCATGGCCAGAATTAAGTTTTCAGCAATCTGTGCTACAGTAGCTCTTCTGTGGGATCAGACAAGATGGGCTAGTCTTTGATCCTCACATGTATCAATGAGTTTTTGGCACCTATGACCTGGTCGCCAGATCACTGGTTGTCCTTCCTTTGACCACTTTTGGTAGATACTAACAGCCAAAACATGCTAACAGCTAAGATATGCCATTTTTGAGATGCTCTGACCTAGTCATCTAGCCATCACAATTTGTTCCTTGTCAAAGTTGCTCAGATCTTATGTTTGCCCATATTTTTATTCAAAAACTGAGTGTCCACTTGCTGCCTAATATATCCCACACCTTGACAGGTGCCATTATAACGAGATAATCAATGTTATTCACTTCACCTGTCAGTATTTTTAAAAATTGTGATCGATCGGTGTATATACTAGCATTTATTGATATTTATAAAGTCATGTGCAGTATTTGTTCTTTATTGTTTTTTTTATATTCTTTCTAATGCAGAGTCTTACAGAGTTTTAACAACTAAGCATTTCAGTATATATTGTACGGTGTCTACTTGTATGAGACAAATAAAATTTGAGTTGATTTGCTTTGATTTGATTTGATTTGATGTGGAGTGGTGCATTGCAGGGCTTTAGCATTATGAGACAACCTTTGTCTTACAATCTGTAGTAATAAGTCTCAAGTAATGAATGTGTAGCAGTGTGAGGTATTTTAGATGGACAAATTTATTTACTTGCTCTGTTAAAATATTTGCAGGGTTATTAAAATGACTTGATATTGGATTGGATGCTATTATAGTCAAGCCAATTGAATCGGTACTGAAGTTGTTGTATTTAATGTGCATCAAACCAAGTCTCTAGTAGTAGCATTTTGAATGTGTGGCAATCTATTAATAATGTGCAGAAAGACCACTGAAATGTGTCTAGCAGGAAGCTACAAAACAAAAACAGCCAATGAGGTTAATGACTCACCTACAGGCTACCTTCATTTAAAATCTATGCAATGTACGCAATATATTCACATACTTGATTCATTATAAAATCAAAATGTAAAGCTTGACGCATAGTGTAACATGCACATTAAACATTTAGAGTATCTCTCTGAAGCAAGTGTCTCGTTCAAGACAGAGTGCTCCTAGTACTAAACTGAACAAATAATGCTATACTCCTTTTAAGTTTCACTACCCATAAAATGTCTGCCTGAGGTTGTAAATACAGGAAAAAAGTATGATGGGTGTTGCTGTTTTTCTCTCAAGTTGTCTTGACAAAATAAATACATGGCATTCTTGAGAAAAAACATTCAGTTTCTGAATCCTAGTCATTGTCAAACTTTATCAATATTTATCAGTTCCATTAAAGATTTAATTTTTTTCCAATACTCATTAATACTTAATAAAATAAAAGACATTTTACATAATAATTATCTAAATGTGTATAATCCTAAATAAATCTCTCTATTATAATAAAAAAAATCTTGTGATCTTCTCAGAAGACATTTTAACGTCCCACGAAACAAGGCAGAGAGACAAAAGGACTGCTGCTGTACTTGCTTTTAAATGATCGACACGCAGTGCAACACGCAGTTCGGCGGCAGCAGCAGCAAGCCAGCAGCTGATCCGTCCGCATCTCCTTAGCATGCGTTCAGCCCCCCTCCCCTTCACAACGCGAGCAGCAGAGACGCAAAATGGGGTGGGAGTGGGTGAGTGAAGCGAGCAGGGGGCAAAGCCCCCTAGTTTACTGTAAAACTTAGGTCAGGGAAATCTTTATTCTCTCAGTCTATGAATTCAGAATTGATCAAAGGTATGAAACATAAAAATAAATTTACATAGTACTATTTATTTAAACAATTGATCATACACAAGAATATTTACAACTTAAAACTGCATGCACTCAGGTAAGATAAGTGTGAATTACATTTACAGGAAAGATAACATACTGTCTAACACACAAACATAGAGAGTGTTTTTATGGGTGTAGGACATGAGGGAAATACAGGGAAGGATAAAGGTGTGAGACCATCACTAACAGATTTTCCATTTGCAGATCTAGAATGGAGGAAGAGAAATAATCAGAGTAATGATAAGTTCACTTCCAACTCGTCCCCACAAGCTCAGCTCCCTCCAGATCTGCCACTATATAAAAGAATCTACCACCAGAAGATGACATTCATTTCTTCACCGGCTTCAGAGAAGGATAGAGCTCCATGCACCTGAAGTCTTTTTTGCTCTTTGCATAAGACCAAACCCTTGTATTTCACGTTTGTGCAACTCTTTTCTCACTTTTTTGCTTTCTTGCCCCAGAAATGTACTTCCATTTAAATTTTCCAAGAAAATTACTTCCATTTACATTTTCAGAACTGAAATAAGCAGATTTAGTGAATGGATGGACAATTTTCGCTACATCTTTGTTAATTGTGCAAAACAGAAAATAAATAAAATGAGTTATTTTTCTCAAAATGATAATGAGGAGCAAAAGAAAAAATGAAAGATTACTAGCAAAACTTCTTTGAGTCTAGCAAAGTTGTAGATTACCAAGTTATTTTGGAATGTATGTTTATAGTCTAATTTTAAGAAATGAAAGCTGAATACACTGCAGTTTTCAAAGGATGCACTTTTCTACCACCTTACAATCGGTGACTTAATTTGTAAACCTCAAAATTCTAGTTCTCCTAGATCTCACTGCTGAGTTTGACACAACTGTCTATAACAGCTTCATGCTAATAGTTTGATTGTTTCACAGAAGGTGTGCTGGGTTCATGGATGGAAATATTTATTATATTTATATACCATAGACATGTGGTATATGTACCATAAATGACAACAGTGTTGCTTAAAGGCTACATCATACATCGTATATTACAGCATTTCACAGTAATTTAAAATAATATGACTTCCTGTAGAATATCACTTGCCACAGAATTCAGGCTTGGACAAACTCAGCTAACTTTACTACACAATCATGTGGCAACCCATCACAAACACGTAGACAACAAATTCAGATATAACCCATAGTTTAAGAAGCACCTGCCCTAGGTCTCTTACTGATTCTCTGTTAGATTTAAAGTCCACATCATTTGTGAAAAAACATCTTTCTTTTCTTCCATTTTTTTAAGTTTTCAATCATACTTGATTACTTTTTTTTTTTTTTTTTTGTTCTTTATTTCGTCTTATACGATTTCTCGTATTAGAAATTTGTCAGTTTTCGCATACCCCTTGGGGTTAGAGCGCAGGGTCAGCCATTGTACAGCGCCCCTGGAGCAATTACAGGTTAAGGGTCTTGCTCAAGGGCCCAGCAGAGTAGGATCTCTTTTGGCAGTGACAGGGATTCGAACTTACATTAACTCTAGTGTACTGTTAATCTACTCTTACTTTCAGTTTTGTTATATACTAGTGAAACCACTAAAATAAAATACAAATAAAAAGAAAGATAACAAGTTGTTGATAATTATATTTTCTAAACAGGTACTTGTTTCAGTTCCTCTATAATTGTTATATCTCAGC
This sequence comes from Erpetoichthys calabaricus, assembly GCF_900747795.2. Classification (NCBI taxonomy): domain Eukaryota; kingdom Metazoa; phylum Chordata; class Cladistia; order Polypteriformes; family Polypteridae; genus Erpetoichthys; species Erpetoichthys calabaricus. Next base: position 88,580,699 of record NC_041410.2, on the reverse strand, counting down.
CTGGGATCCTCTCCTGGCTGATGTTCAAAGTCTCGTTTTATTTCCTTTTCGTTCTTTGGTGATTTATTTATGTTTATGTTACTTGTATTAATTATCTGCTGTACTTTTTTGCCTGTGTTTTGTGGTACTACCCGTATCATCGCCAGGAACTGCCTTCCTTCTTACATATCTGGAGGGTCTCCCACAGTTCCTGGCAGTTCATTTCAAATGTGTTTAGGAGTTTTGGTGAGTTACTGTGATTTTTTTCTTTTTATATACTTTGTGATTTCTGGACATTTACATGTACAATTCTGGTAGTGTCTGTGTTGAGTTTGAACATTCTCTTCTTGTATGTTTGAAATTTCTCTGGATACTCGATGAGATTTTTAGGTAAAATGGTGCATCTAAATTGGTATGGTGTGAGAGTGAGTGTGTGCATTTTTTAGTGTGTTCTTCAACAGACACTATTGCTAAATACTCTACAAAACTCACACAGAATCGAAGACAAACAAAATGTCTGTTAATCTTAGGTGCATCAGGACTGGCCTGAATTGTGGGAAAAGGCTTATGTGTTTTGTACCATGGCATCAAATGATCCAAATAAGTGACTGACAAATATAAAATTTTACATTTTCTGGTAACACTTAACTTATAAGCTGCAAGCACTACTACCCCAGCCATGAGGATTTTTACTTTCTAAACAGTTTAAAGCAGCTTTATAACACCTAAAAATAAACTGCCTTAACATTTTATTCATTGATTTACAGATCAATCACATTTTCTTACACAAGAATCTTTCTCCATTCTCATGTCGTGTTATGTTTACAGCCTACACCATGATACACAGACTATGATACCATTTTCTCTTAGGCTTTTCTTCTCTTCAATAATGTTTTGCAACCTCAAGGCATTGTTTCAGAAGGGAAATGATAAAAACACAAATCAAGCAAATTAAGAGTTTAATTAAGGATAAATAAGTATTTAATCTCCAGGGACAATATGTTATATTTACAGTGGAAATAAGATTGTCAGGAAAATTATTCACACATGGCTGTCTTGTCGGAGCCACTATGTGACTGTCTGCACCATGTTTGGTATTTTGTAATTAATTCCTAATTGTATAATCAGCCTATGCAAATTATAAAATGACAGCAACACATGGATGCCTTACAGGGACACCTTGAGGAAAACCGTTGAAACACAGCTTGACAGACTAATTAAAATGCATTCTTAAATCTGCTTAATCATTTCAAATTCACGGCTAGATCCTATTACCAATAAACCTAACCTGTACATCTTTCAGAATGCTCAAGAAAATAACCAAGAACCCAGATGAAAACTCCACACTGGAAATGCAGCCTGCTTACCGTCCCTAATGAAAATGTGTTAAAAATATGTGCCCAGACCCTGGACAAGGAGCACCACAGACATTAAAAAAAGGTTTTGACAAAATGCAAAAACCTTAAACTGATGTTATTGTAAGACATTAACTGACAGTGCAGTTATTTTAGCACCATAAAACTCCTCTATTTCTTGCATAAAAATCTTTTGTAAAATTATTATTAAGCATGTGCAAATTAAACATACAAAATGGTAAAATATTAATGTCAGAATGATTGCTGTTAATTGCAATAAAATATTAATTTGGGGAACTTGCAGCACAAATTCTGCTCTGAGCTGTGCTGGCAAGTCATCTTTTTGCAGTTGTCAACTAATTAACTTTACACTGAGAATGCACTGACATAGTTTATTAATCTAACTATCATGTGTCTCACTGGTGCAAATCACACCTCTAGGTTGGTTAAGGATATTGCAAAATCTTCTGGCACAGTCCATTTTTTTGTTTTCCTACCTCTGGATTGCTTTGCGGTGATCTCATACTTACTGGCAGTCATAAACACAGCAGGTTTTTTTTCACTTTCCATTTACACACTCCTAAATCTCTAAACAGATTCTTTTCCTCCCACTATATGCATTAGCTTGGGAGACTATTAAAAGTGAAGCAAGACGATAGCACATCAGGCCACACATCATTTGGATTCCATTTTTAAGACACAGCTTTGCAATACAGATAACAACCTGACTCTCCCATATGTGCCCCACATGTATTCAAACCCTGTGCTGGACCCCATTACTAAACTGACTCTCAAAGGTTCCACACCTCCCCGCATCCACACCTGAAACTTTACTCTCTTGCTGCTCACTCATGATATCACCGATTTCTGTGCTCTACTTTTTCACTAGTTTCACACGTTTCCTATAATTATAACATTTTGTTTGCGAGTTTCTCAACTACATTCTTTCCCATAATCCTTGTGTTTTATTTATCACTTGATCTATGTATTAATGCTCATTTACAGAACAATATTTCCATCTTAATCTACTCACCAGCTCTTAATTTGGATCCAACCCTACTATTACTACAATAGTCTTCATCACTATTTAACTTTACACAAATAACTCTTTTATATTAATGACACAATTTGAGTATCAGACTCTGGCAGAAAAAAAAAAATCAGAGCAGTACTTGGGTACCCATATGACATACCCAGGAGGAGTAATTGCATCTACAGGCAGAACATGACAGACAAGTCTCATTTAACCTGAGTAATTATTTGTTATGTACAATACATGTGACAAGAAAGATTTACTGATCTTATCAATGATGTAATCACAGCGACAAAAAAAAAAAAACATTTTAGCGCCTGCAAAAACTTTTTTATTTACTGTCACTTTTCTTAATAACCATTATGCCTGACTCATGGATTATATATTGAAATTACTCCCTCACAATACTCTTCATTTTATTAGTCTAGCTCATGCTTTTATCTAAAACAATTCATAAACCTCAAAAAATTTAACTGTTTTCATAATTCTGTATCTAACAGGATAAAAATTTTATTCAGGATAAGAAGTGCTGTCCAACAATGAGTCAATGGTGATGATTGTGCTGATGTTGCTCCATACAGTTTATAGTCCAACACGTTTCACAGTAGGTTATTTATTTGACTAACAGATCTCTAATTCACTCTGTCTTGCTAACAGACAGGCAGGCAGGCAGTCAGGCAGACAGACAGGTAGATATGAAAGGTACTATGCAATAGATAGATAGATAGATAGATAGATAGATAGATAGATAGATAGATAGATAGATAGATAGATAGATAGATAGATAGATAGATAGATAGATAGATAGACAGACAGACAGACAGACAGACAGACAGACAGACAGACAGACAGACAGACAGACAGACAGATAGATAGATAGATAGATAGATAGATAGATAGATAGATAGATAGATAATGTGTGTATGTACTATATATGTTTACATATGCTGTATCATGACTCTATAAATCTATATATGTATATACATATACTGTATATATACCATATAATTACTCTCTAATTTTATTGTAGGCAAATTCTGAAACACTACATATCAGTAGGCTTAAACAGAATTATTAGAATTTATCAAAATTTTAGCACTGCATTTAACCTTGGGAAACTCTATTGTGTGAGAGACATTGGGTATATCTATATAAATAATGGGGAATTGCATTTAAGACACAGACTGAGAGGCATGCCTTTATTCACAAATTGTTGGACCCTAGAACATGCTACATGCCTTTTAAGTGAAAACTTTGGCAACTTTTACACATTATCATGATGAGCTATTGCCACAATGTAGCTTGTTAGATACCAAAACACGCTTATTAGACTGAATGTTCTCTGCAAATTCTTAAGTTTCTATTATTTTCTTAGTATCTACACAGCCTGCACTCGGTCAGCACAGTTGCTCTACTTATAAAACTAAGCAAATGCATATTAAATGCCATATAGCTAATTCAAAACCACAATCCAGTTCATTTAAAACTTGAAATTGCCGCTGTACACTGAAAACCTTTGAATTTAAAATGTATCCATGTTATTGAAAATTAAAAATGCATAATGCTGAGTTGCAACAATAATTTCAGTGAGACAACAATTAGCCCTTAGTTCTGCACCTTTGGTTTAAGAACATCTAAGAAATGTCTGCACTGCACTTGGAACGTGTAAAAAAAAAAGAAAAGTAGCAGTCACTACTGATTTTATCAAAAAAACAATCAAGTGTGCAGTATGCAATGAAGACAGCATACTCATGGATGCAATCTTCTGTTTAGATTTACACTGATTTAGACTAAAAAACCTGAGGATGGTCTGTGGCCTCAAAGGTTTTATCTGGGTATTCTGGCTTTCTTCGACTCTTCAAAGGTATGTAATCTACCAACTCTAAAGTGGCTCAGCACTACTACTGTACATGTAAGTGTCTGAGCACATGAATTCATCCTGCTATGGTATGGCTTGGCATTCCATCAGTATTGGTTCCTGCCTTACACCCAATGCCATTGGATGGTTCAGAAAATGTCTGATTTTCTACTCTTTGCCCAAGACTAACATAGACTAGTTGCTAGACATCAAAGGGCACCAACTTTTAGTTTGGATAAGATTAGACAGAACCCTAGGAAGTGAAAGGAGATTGGCAGAATCCACTGCTTTCTGCATGCCCATTAAGGATAAAGATTCCACTGTTGTTATAATTATGGGGTTATACAAAGCAATAACAAAACATTCACATATATGCTGCCAGATGGTCCACATTTCTACTACTGCACTCACATAATCATAATTAAAGATTATAATAATGCCAACCACTTTTCATGAAAAAAGGTTTTTCATTATACATAAACAACATTTGTACTGGCACCATAAAAGCCTTTATTATCAAATTATAGTTCATTCTAGAATATGCAACCTGGCAAAGACATATGCTTGTATCACCACAATTATTTTCAGAGAGAAAAATCAGATATATTGTAGGTTAAATTATTTTTCTTCATCAAAATTACATCACACCAAATGCTATTACTGGAAAAACAATCATTTCTGATCATTCTCGTCTTTGCAACAACCATAAACAATGTCAAGGACAATTATTTGAATATGCTTGAATTAATCTCCACGAAACATTAGTTCTGTACAGTGAACTATATGTTCAACCTTATGATTGTCACATCAAGGATGCTAAATGCAACAGATGACATTTATATGATTACATGTCTAGTGCTGCAGAGACCTGTAGCTTCAGAAATACAGGGTTCAAATCCTGACTGTATTTAGTTTGCACATTCACTCTATATCCACATGGGTTTTCGCAGATTTCCTGTTTGATTCCTATAATATGGGACCTTTAGACACTTTAATATCTCCCATAGCGACAGTGTTGTGTGTGTGTGTGTGCACTACTATGGACTGCTATCTCATTCAAAATTGGTTCCTGACTTACAACAAGGTAAAACAAGATAAAACACATTTATCAAGTCAATAAAAGAAACATTGTGATAAACTGATTTATATTTTGCTCTTTCAATTTGTTCCTTACTTTATGGCATGTTACATATGCCAGGCCATGAAATGCATACTACCATAGGTCTATTAAACTGCAACTGTACTATGAACTGCAAATAAACTGAGTTTCAGCTCTTTGTGTTATCTAGGAAGAGTGTTTAAATCCTGCCAAAGGGTGGTTCTTCACACACATATCACTGCAATTATTGAGTGAATTTTATATTTAATACTTCAGTATCATCATTCTTAGAAAATGCAAACAATGTTACAATGTACAAAGAGATATCTGTGAAATAATATAATTCCTAAATTTCATAACTCAGCGGATATGAATGTCACAATTATGCCTAATCTTTGGGAACTGCAGACAAACCTCGGTAAAACGCATTATCTACATTATTTTCAATTTTTATACTCCATACCATGTAAACAAAGAAATACAACTAAGATATCAGGCAAACGTGGGTGTGGGTGTGAGACTCTCCAGTTAAATAACTCCAATCTCCTTGAAAATATGAGCTGTATAAATACAAATATTGGAGTATATTGAACATCCTGTGTGATTAAAATCTGAGTAAAAAGTACAATGCTTATCTTATCCAAAGTGGTGAGATACGATGGTAAATTTCCTAAAGCAATTAGTCATACATCCAACGTTTTTGGGATAAGTTTCTCTATCTAAGGAATGAAAGCACAAATCAGACATTTAATTAAATGAATTCAATTACAGGCAGTTGTCATAAAATTAAAAAGGAGGGGTATGAAAGTCAGCGGTTGGACAGGAGCTCTACACATGTACTTAACTTGTTCAATCCTATCCTAAGTTTTCAGGAATTTTAGTTTTTATAAAAATGTAGACACAAAAATAAATATCAAAAAGATATGAGTGCTGAGATGCCTTTTGGAATGTAGCCGCCATATTTAACAACGAATCTCGTGATCAGTTTCATTTCAACCTACATGTTCAAGCAATACTTAAAGCAGCAAGGTCTAAACAAATAAGATTATGTGAATTAATTCATAAATTTAATGTTAATAATGACTCAACATCCTGAAATAGAACAAACACAGAGTCGGAACAAGCTAAACACTTAATTAAGGTGAGCATAAATTGGCCTTAGATTAAAAAAATATTAGGAATGAAAACCAACTAGTACTTCCACAATAGGCACCTAGCAACACCAGAAATGAGTTAAGAGCCTTTGCATTAGGCAAGTGCAGAATCCTTTTAGTCCTACAAGATATTTTATGTGCCAATAAAATTAAAACAGAAGGCAGCAGGCTTTTTAATGCCCAGCTCACAAATCTTAAATTATTTTACACAAGCTTTACAACCAGCATATTAACTATTTCATCTGAATATTCATTTTAAAGCAGACTGTGATTGGAAGAGGACTACATGCTGTAATTTGTGGTCAAGCTATTCTGAAAAAGTCTAGTATTGAGTAACAGTAATGTGTTTTTAATTTGCTTACTTTTAAAATATTTGCAAAACATATGTAAGAGAGGAAGTGGCAAAATATCTTTGTCAAATGTCATATGTATTTCATTCATTTGAACATGAGGTCAATAATCTACTCTCTATATATAAAATCCTAAGACTAAAAAGTGCAACGATTTTGTGCAATGATTTTATGTGACGTTTTTATGTCACGTTTTTTGTCACGCTTTAAATCTGCCTTATTTTAAAACCTATATACAGTATATATATATATATATATGTTTGGTATCATTCTTTTCAGAATTTATCAAACTTTAATGTGATGTTGTTAGATTTTCAGAGTCTTATTCCGTTTTTAAATTATAAACTAAAAAGTATCAAGAACTCACGTCCCGCGAGACGAGACTTTGTGCCAAGAGATTTAACCACGCCCGGGGCCACAGAAATATAAGACAAAGAGTAGGACAGCTGTTGTACAGGCTTTTAAATGTTATGTAGCACTGCAGCAGCAGCAGCAGCAGCAGCAAGCCAGCAGCTGATCGAGCAAAGAGGAGGTAAAAAAAACCTGTATTTGTTTTCCATTGTATCACCGTTTAAGAGGGGGTTTCGGAGGAGCGACTGCATCTCCTTGGGGTGCGTTCAGCCCCTCTCTTCACAACACGAGCAGCAGAGACGCAAAGTGGCTGGTGCATAGCACAGGCCAGGGGGGTTGGTGAGCAAAGCGAGCAGGGGGCAAACCCCCTAGTAATGATAATAATAATAAAACGTTATTCTAGCAGCACTTTTTTACAAACAAAGTAGACAAAGAGCTTTACAAAATAAAAACATACATTTACAACATACAATTTCTCTCTATTATAAAAAGAAATCCTGTCCCCTGTCCTGATAGTCTACGATACGTGATTTTTCTCGGAAGATAATTTAAAGACCCGCGAGACGAAAGAGACTTGCCACGGTGCGTCTCACGGGAACATAGAACGAGAGTCTTGCAAGACACACCCTACTTACAAGCAATATAAAAAAAAAAACAAATCAGTAGTGTAAAGGCAGTCATGCAGTACACACAGCTCCAGGGCTCAGTGCATATAAAGTGTATAAGGTCAATACGGTAGAAATGAAATGAATAGGGTAGAAATGAAACATCGACGATTAAACAAAGAAGAAAGAAAAGCGCTGAGAAAAGAGACTCAAATGCGTTGGACAGAAAAAAGAGCAAAAAAGAATAATCGAGGTGCAAATTCAGAAAATAAGAAAAGTAATTATCAGCCTGGAACAAGAGGAATTGAAAAAAAAGCACATCCAATCCAGCTCTTAAATAAATGACAGTACGTAAAATGACAAAGTAGAACTTCATAGAGATGTTTACAAACGTTGGCGCTAAACACATGCAGAGCAGGTTAGAGATTATGAAACCAGGGAAATTAGAAAGGCTCAAAAAAAAAAAGTTGCCGCTATACACATGTGGAGAAAGTTAAAGGATATGAAAGTAGGAAAATTAGAAAATATAAAAAAGTAAAGATCGCAGTAGCGCAAACAAACAAACTGCCTCATTTAACTATGCACCAGTCTAACTTTGGTTTTGCACAATAATTACTACACCATTGCACCTTAACACTTAATTCTACTTTATTCACATAATTTTACTTATTTATTATGTTCTACTATACTGTTATCTTTCGATCTATGACTTTTTGTTAATCTAACTGATATTCTTCTAACTTTGCACAGTTTTTGATAAGCGGATCAGGATGCATTTCACTGCGTGTTGTCCTGTATAACTATGCAGAGAATTTCAAAAACGGAGTTTACCGCACATGCATTTATTGGTTACTTTGTTAATGTATATATATTTATCTGTCTGCTTATTTAAAAACTTAAATTTACCCCAGGAGTCAAAAACGTTCTGTCTAGCCCTTGTACAAAAACCTAGACAAAAGCTGGGGTATCACCTTGGTAAACCCATGTACTTTTGGAACTGTGAGAGGAAAATAGCACGACTTTACAGACAGGAGTCCAATGCAGAACTCTACTTACTTTGTTACTTTGTAAAAAAAAAATTATTAAATGCTGATGATGTAGATCGTTTTGCCTGTGCTGAAATTCAAAACAGAAACCTATCCTGACCTCATTAAAAAGATTCAGCATATTGGGACTCGCAAGATTACAAATATTGTTTTTCCAGAAGTGCTGAAATAAAAGTGAAACTAATGAAAGAGCAACAATTCAAAGAAAAAACAATCTTAAAAGTGTGTATCCGGAAAACCAAATATGGGGGTTGGCGAGCAAAGCGAGCAGGGGGCGAAGCCCCCTAGTACAATAGAAGAAAATAATATTTGATGATACAAATAAATAAAACTATATATTAACCATACTGCAGAGCTTTCTATACTCCAAAAGAAATAAAGGATATATATTAACCATACTGCAGGACTTTCTATACTCCAAAAGAAATAAAGGATATTATTTATAATTTAAAGTCCTTGTACATTTACTGTGGAAACAAAACTATACAGACAAGTCAGAAAGCTAGACCCTACACAATAGTGTAAGGATTCCCTCCACTATAGCTAGTACAGAGCTTCATATGCTCTGCAAGGAAATACATGTATATGGATACTCAGTAGTTAGTTTAGGCTAAATGCAAAGTCATAATGGCATGCCAATGAATCCAGTCGCATAAAATAAAACTAGCTTTACTGACGTACAAATACGAGATCACCCTAGTTAAAAGAAAGGTTAAAAAAGAATGTTTCATTTTAAAAGGGTTAAAATCATCCATTACCTACACGTTTCAGGTACAGAATTCCTTGATTTGGGTCCATACTTGCAAAAAGCGGACTCTTCAACTTTAAGCTGGTTCTAGGAACTATTAACAGAGTACTGCTAGACAATTTAAGTAACTAAGTAGGTATATACATGTCAATCATGTTCTTGAGATAAAGAGGATTTAATAATCAATTCCAATTTAATGGGGAACCTATGAAGTGACTTTAGGAGAGAAAAATGTGATTTCTCTCAGAAGTACAAATGAGAATCATTGTGGCTGCATTCCATACTGTCTGCAACGGTGTAACAGCAAATTGTGAGAGTCCAACAAAAAGGTCAAGACTCGTAACATTAAAGATACAAAAGCTTGAAAAACTCAGTAGGAAAAAGCAATAAAGCGTTTCATGATGCACCATTCTCATATACCATTACTCCAGGAACCACTCCTCATTTGTTTAAAAGCTTAGAAAACATAGTAGGAAAAATAGGTAAAGTTTTTTATGATATGCCATTCTGATTATTTCAGGGACTACTCCTCATTTGTTTGTCTATCCTTCTTTTATTCATGATCATATGACATTAGTTGTATTATTGAAAATAAAAATTACAAAATATATAGGCACTGAAAAAGATTTAAAGTATTTTTAATTTGCATTTGTTTTAACAAAACAATGTATTAAGACATCCGGATGTCTGCATTTGTGACATGTTTACATTGTACTAACTGAACTGAAACTTCATTTGAATCTGCAGCATGGAGACATGTTGGTACTTTGGTTAGCAACGCATCCTTACAGATGACAAAAGTCAGCCAAGTTAATTTCTGTGTGGAGTTTACACTTTCATCACGTTAGCTCCTGTTCCTAACATTACATGGTTACAGAGGCTCACCGTTGACATAGAACACAACTTGAATAGGATATTGGCCCATTTCAGAACATACTCACACCCACCCTACAGTCATTCATATCAGGCCACTTTTTAGTTAACATTTATTCAAACTGCATGTCTTCTAAAAAAAAAAAAGAACAGAGTACCAGGACAAAATTAATGACGGACAAAGGGAGAATGGTCAAACTCCATTTAGTGGATGGGCATGACACTTTACCCCTGTGCTGTCCTTTAATCAATTAAAGTTCTATTACATACAGAAGTTTCAGTAGGCACTCAAACATCTAATAAAAATTAACACAGGGGAAATAAAAGTGAAATACTGTAGTATTTAATCACTTCAGATTAAATTAAAATAGATGTATTGGCAATACCAGCTGACTAACTGCACAACAGAGTCGGTATCAGTGTTGGTGTTTCTTTACAAATAATAAGCAGGTAACAATAAGTTCAAAAAGCTGCTTTGGCTGTATTGCATTTAAATCAATTACCAGCAGAATAATTTTCATGCCTGTACTTACTCTGCTACACTAAATCTATACCTCAGCCATCATAATACCAGATTATGGTGCTTACACTATAAGATGGCCAGTCTTGTGATCTTCAAATGCTGCTTTTAAGACTACTGTGGATCAAGAATTAATACATTTTATTATATTTTAAAAATGAAACTTCAAATATTACCTTATACGAATAAGGTCAGTGACAGTACTCCCAAAGGACCAAGACTGTTCAAGGCACATCTGTTTATAATAAACTATGATGATTTTTAAAATAACATAAAAGTGCATAGAAGAGTAGAAACCAGAGGTCAGCAACATACATTTTTAAAAATTTTAGCTTCAGAGAGAAATATTGCTTTGATGATTGATTGATGATCACTCCCTGTCCAGTACCGCAGAGCAGAAACGTTGAAAAAAAAGTTCATATACCCACACACAATCTTAAAATATCTTTAACAAAAAAGAAATGTACTATGCAACAGACATCCTGACAAGGTTTTGTACCTATCACGATTTTTATTTTACATATGTAAAAATCTATCCCAGGAGAATCACGAACAAGTAAACACGAAGTGATAGTCCATCACAACGATGTAAAATGTGAAATATGATATTCTTCTTTGTGTGTGTGTGTGTGTGTGTGTGTGTGTGTGTGTGTGTGTGCACGTGTGCATGAGTGAACCCTGAAATGTACTGGCACCAATCCAGGGCAAGTTTCTGATGTTAGGCAAACAAAAAACAACCATCATCCACTACCAATGGTACTTCACAAGCCAAACAAGCACACTGAGAAAATAAGACAAGAAAATTCTTTATGATCTCTGAAAACTCATCTATTTAAAAAATCATTATCAAGCTAGGACAACTCAATGCTTATACACCTAAAAGAATCTTTACATAAGACATGCAGTCACTTGTCTAAAATATAATAAACAGGGTGGTGCAGCATTGGCCAAGCCTATATACTTAGTAGATTCTCTTATTCCATATACCTTCTAATTCCCTCCAAAGCGCTCCTGATCTCCTATATGACACATAATGGACAGATGAAACAAAAGCATCACCAGCTGTCAGGAAAAAGGTTGATGTTAATTTAAATACCTTGAGGCGAAGAGTAAACAATCCTACCAAAAACAGTTAATGGTGGAATTAATTAAGCTATTACAAAACCACAGGACCAACAGGACTTATCACAATTTTTTATTCATCTTCATTATGTTAAGTGATTTTTGTGTGACCAGTTCATAATTAAGATAATATGGCACTGGAAAACAGTACAATCTTGTATATTTTCAGGCTGAGGTTTCTGGAAGATTTTGGGCTGAATGTGAATAGAAAAAATGGCAACTGTAGATCCAAATCTTCACTTTAAAATGTTTACCAAAATACACTCAAAAGATATTCATCACACTAAAGGTATATTGATTGAACAATTATACCAGTATATTACTAGCCTTGTCCAGGTTCAGAAGCCGAAAACAGTACTATATCTCTAAATAGGACAAAAAATAATTAACTCGATTTGATGAACAATGGGGCACCAATGAGGCATTATATATGACATGTTAAAGGAAAACACGTTAATTTAATTATGCATGTTTACATCTGTAATTCAAGTTTCTATTGATTACTTTTTGCTACAGAAATGCTCTGGTGTTGAAACATATTATGGCCTTCATTAGTAAATGCAGAATTTATTGACTTTTCACAAACTATAACATAACACTTATCAAAAGTATTCTCAAAACAGACTGTAAATCTACACAACCATTTATTTAGCTGGCTATGCCCACCTTCCTCACTTTTAAAAACATCAACAGCTAATCAGAAAATATACTGTTAATAAATTTTTTTTTTCTTTTGATTACGGTCTATGCAGAATAATTTAAAGTAAAATAACATTTCCAAACTTGATAAATCCAATTCAGGGCTGCAGACAACTGGATCCACTGGGAGAAAGGAAAGAAAGAAATATGGACAAAGCGCTTGTCCACATGGCAGAGTCCACTCACGCAACCACCCACACTTAATCTCAGACCTGGCCCAAAATGGAATAACCAACTAACCAAACATATACTGTACATCTATTTATATTTATAAAAAATGGTAATTATCCAACAGTGGGTTCCATGTCTGTAAAACTGCCTGAAATTGTAATATCATTTTCCTGTGAACAATCATGTAACAATTTTCATCCCTTTTACAAAACAGAGAATTAATTTCTATGCCTCTGATGATGTATATTATTAAAAAATCGGGAGTGGTCTCCCCTAGACTTTCTCGTATACTTAGATATGGGGATGGATATTTGAGGAGTAAACTGCAAGACAATTATTATATTTTTATATTATGTACATTAAAGAATCCTCAACAACAAATCAAATTAAATTAATTATATATTGAACAATTATTATAAAGGTGAAGTTGAATAAATCGGACTGTGCGACTGCATGAATAAAAGATAAAGTACCTCTTCCAGGTAACGGAAATGGCTGAAAAGTTGATAGAAATCTACGTTTTGTACCTAATACTTGTATGCAAAATTTGGTTGACCTAAGCGAAAGCACACTCATGTTAATGTGTTTACACACACACACAGACATAATTCCAAAAATTGTATTTTTGGAACGCAGGGAGGTCTAAAACATCAAGATTCATCAAAATCTCAAAATGGAATTTTTGGAGGATTCCAATACTCTTCCTATACTTCATATACGAGAAAGTCAGGGAGGTCTAAAACGTTGAGATTCATCAAAATCTCGACATCAAATCTTTGGACAATTACAATACTTTCCCTATACTTCATATACGAGAAAGTAAAAAGCCACTATACCTTGGAAATTCATAAAAGCAAAAAATGTAGCTTATACAGTTATGGCAATTTTTGCCATAGTCAAGGGTTTCTTTTAAATCCACCCACTAAAATAATATGATAGTTTTCTGTGTGTTGCAACCTGCAGGCAAAATTGCTTAAATTGTGCAACTGATGATATGCATTGGCTTAAATTCAAAACATGGTAAAGTAATTCACACCATAAAAGTCAAATAAAATTCAGGCTGTAATTCTGATGGAATCATAGTTGGAATAATAGTCAGAACAGAGTAAAAACATTGATGTAACTTTTCTGACTATACTGGGTGTTCCCCAAATATTACAGATACCATGTATTTATATTCAATGCTGGAGGATTGGGATTAATCATACCACTTTATGATTTTTTAAAATTATGTATTTGTTAGCTTGAATGCTTGAAATATGGGCTAATTCTTGTATTTGTCACTTTTGACTCTGCACATTTGTTTTTCTTTTTCTCCTATATGAGCAAATATTCTTGTATTTTTGTTTACATACATTCCACAAGGGTAATTTATCTTTTAACGCTTTACTTTTTCTAATAACTTGATATTACAAAAATACATAACAGCACTAGAGAAAGTACCAAAAAAAAGGGTGACTAGGCTGGGAACACAGGAATACAAATGGAAATTTGTTTGAAGTAAATACTACACAAACATTTTTCTTCACATACACAACAACAGTCACAAGGAATAAGACTTTGGAGACCTTCAAAACATTAAGCAGCTTTGTTCAGCTGAATAGTCTGTTCTAGTCAAAACTGTTCTAATGTTCTAATTACTAGAACCCTGAAAAAGACACTGAAAATATGTATAACTCTGCCACATCTAATGTGAAAAGAAAAACTACCCAACGTAACAGAGGCACATTATCATTCACTATTTCTCACTGTGTAAGAATATGTACAGTAACTGTCCAGTCATAGATCTCAGAAATCTCAGATTATTATCATAAATTACAATAGCTGCACAATTCTTGCAGCCTTGAACCACATTTCAGCCAAGGGCACATTAATTTTGCATTTCTTATGAATTCCAGAAATTACAGTATTATTTATACATCATCTTCCCAGTAAATATTTTTCAGTTTTATTCTTTCTCACATGAATTGCCGAAACGTCTCATCAATCATCCAGCTGCAGCTCCTAAATGGTTATGATTGCACATGCAGTCCATTAAATACATTATGAATTAGGACTAAGTTTCAAATCTAAAGAGGTTTCACGCATTAGCATTTGCATCCCTTTCTAAACATAGGACCCAACTGATGCTACTTTACAGGATTTTCAGCTGTCTTCTCTTGTAATGTTCTCTTTGATATCTTGTAAAACACTTTGAGCCACATTCTTTGCATGAAAATGTGCTATATAAATTTTGTTGTTGCTGAAATACTTAATAAAATCTGTATGACTTTCATTCTTATTTTGTAGTACTAGGGTGTTGTACCATGTTAGCCATTATGAATGTAGTGAGAAGTCAAGCAAAATGACACCTTTTAGTTAGCCAATAAAAGGTGTCATTTTGCTTGACTTCTCACTACATTCATATTTTTAATAATCACAGATTGTCAAATATTATGGTGTATTGTGTACAATACTGATGAAATATCCATAAGGATAGTCAAAGATAAGATCAAACTAACAAATTAAAAAATGCGGTATAATACTATTAATGGATGATAAACGATAAGTTTAGAATTCAACACAAAACTGTTGTTCTTAATTATAAAACTGTGAATGGTTTAATTCCATGTCACCTTCATGCACTTATTGTCACACAAGACCAAATATAGCAATGACAATGGTAAACAAAATTACTGTAGGTGGTACAGTATTAAATTACAGGGGTTCTAAAGTTTAGAATTATTTACCAGCAAATATTTGGCATGCCCCATCAGTCATCACGCTTAAATTGAGCTCAACAAGCCGTTACTTCAGTATAGCCCACATTATTAGATTGAATAGCGTGAAAGTGCTTATTGCTGTACTTTTTCATACATTATTAAAGTCTTCCCTAGAATTACTAGCAACCATGTTATGAAAATTCCAGTTATTTAATACAACTTTTTATCTTATGAACCACAATAAAGCTGGATCTTCACAATTACAGAGACCGAACCTAGAATGATATTTAAATGTACACTATTAGCACTAACACCCATTTCAAATACTCCTTGCTGAAGACAGGATGCAACTGAATGCTGAGGTGGGGCTGAACATTGGTGATACGCAATCACAGTGTCTGTTATTCTGATGCTGTGTTCACGTGCTATAGTTCAGTCTGCTTGTCACTTGTGTTTCTCATATGTATTCTTGCAATATCTTGAGAATCAAGACTTGTAGTTGGAAAAGTCAAAGAAAGCATAAAAGGCCCTCGTTAGACAGACCAATTAAACAGTGTTTCAGGAACGAGACCTGTCTTATTGGGTTTGTTTTGATGACTAATATCATTATTAAACTAATTCTGTCATGTTTTTATTTTATGTCATTATTTCAGACAAAATGGACCTGTGAATCCTCAAGTTTTTTTTACATTTAAATGAATGTTAATAACTACATGTGTTTGCACTACAAAATTTAACCTCACAAAGCAAGGGAAGCCTGCATACATTTAACTTATTGATGTTATTTACATTATTTATTATTATTTACATTACAATCATTATTTACAAGTTATTGCATACATTTAGCTTATTGTTATTGTTATTCATTGTATTGCAGGGTGTTACAGCGGCTTCGGTTACTGACTCAAAGCTCTAGAGTCCTGAGGTTGAAACCTGGGACTGTCTTCATGGAGTCTGCATTTTGTGTCTGTATGGGGGTTTTCCTCTAGGTACCTCAGTTTTCTACCCATATCCCAAACAAAATCATGTTATACCAGCCATCAAATTTAAACTGGTTATGCAGGAGTATGCCTTGTGATGAACTGCTGTCCATGTCTAGAGATACTTCATACTTTATAGCCATTACTGTAAGGACAGGTTCCAGTACCAAGTGACCCAATACTGAATTAGAAAGATTTGATTTTAGCTGGAGAGTTTGACATTTCATTCAATGCTGGAGTATATATCAATGTTAACTATATTTTTAAGCTCATTTTTTAATCTTCCTGTGTTTCACTCTCATGTTTGGTCAAGTGAACACTCCTAGCTATGGGATATATCCTCAGAATGAGAGCTAGGGGAATTAGAATGATTATATTTCAGCTTGGGCGGCACGGTGGCGCAGTGGGTAGCGCTGCTGCCTCGCAGTTGGGAGATCTGGGGACCTGGGTTCGCTTCCCGGGTCCGCCCTGCGTGGAGTTTGCATGTTCTCCCCGTGTCTGCGTGGGTTTCATGCGGGTGCTCCGGTTTCCTCCCACAGTCCAAAGACATGCAGGTTAGGTGGATTGGCGATTCTAAATTGGCCCTAGTGTGTGCTTGGTGTGTGGGTGTGTTTGTGTGTGTCCTGCGGTGGGTTGGCACCCTGCCCAGGATTGGTTCCCTGCCTTGTGCCCTGTGTTGGCTGCCCCGTGACCCTGTGTTCGGATTCAGCGGGTTGGAAAATGGATGGATATTTCAGCTTGTTCTAAGGGCTGTAACAGGACTGACACTATTATTTCATATTTTGTTTTGTTTTTTCTTCACATTTGTCACTTAACCTGTTACAGGTCCCATTTTTATTTTGTAGTTTGTAATTAACAGCATTTACCAGACTTTTTATTATGAAGTTTATAATAAAATGAAGCACTCACAGAACCAGAGTTAAGAGAAAATTTCTCTCTCTGAATTTGGACATTTGATCAATTTGATCACTCTACAGTATTTTTCCAGTAATTTTCAGTGACAAACTTCATATACATAATCTTAGCAAGCTTAGTGCAGTCATGGTGTGCTCCCATCACTCTCGGTTGTGCAATCTGACATCCACAGCAACTCAGTCTGACCAGTCTGGGGCTCACCATGACAAAATCACACTGGTCTGATTCTGTCTAAACCCATTTGGCTGGGCTTGGTGTGTTAAAGACCTGACAAACATTGAGTGGTCACCCAGGAGCATAATGCATGCATAATGCAGCTAAAAGTCTACAGGAGAAGTTCATGTTTTAGACCTCACAAACAGAGAGACTCATCTGTTTCATACCCCATGTGGAACTCTACATACCTGGAAAGCATTTATACAGCACAATCAGGCGGCATGTTACTCACTGTCTGAAAAAGGGGCAAGCTTACAATGGAAATGGGAAACTGTGCTTCGTAGTCATCACAGAGTCATGTAGTTTCCCATCCCCTACAGTTTCTAGTCATGAAATCTGTCAGGCTAAGGGGACAAGTTCAGCCACCTCAGTCGTCAACTCTGACATCCCCTCTAACTAGAAGCAGTGTAATGTGACGCCAGCTAAAGGGGTAAACCCAAATGTTAGTCCCTGCCACTGACACACTGCTGATCCTAAGTAGGTTAAATGGAACTGTTACAGAAAGACTGAAACTTTTTTTTCTTATGCGCTCATTAGATTTTTAAATTGCACTTTGACAAAAAAAAATATGTATAGGATTTATGTGTTGAAAATATATTATAAACATTTTTTTAGCAGACACAAACATGAAGGTAGATGTCACTTACTGTAGGAAAAACTTTTTTTTGTCCTCTGTAAATTACAACAAGAATGCACATTCCAAGAGGATTATGATTCACAAAAAAATCATGAAAGTTATGCAGATTTACTGTATATACTAATAAACCTACAATCCTTTGTAATGTTAAGGTCTCAAGATGAAAAAAGATTTATATGATTTTCTTTAGTTTTTTTTTCTAGCGCGTATGTAACCACTAAAACAAACTTAACATTCAAGGTGTGAGCAGCTCCTAGGAAATAAATAAAATACACAGACATCAAAAAGATTAACATCCAAGCTGCAAGAAGACTTTAAAAATATTACTGGCTTGTAGACAAAGGTGTATAGAATGCTGTCTGACATACAGTACTAACATTAAAATAAATATATTTTCAAACGTAATTTTAAAGCTAAAGAACCTAAAGAGAATACAGAATATTTAAACTACAAAAAGAGATTTAAAAAACTGTAAGCAACGAGCTCTTATCATGCAATACAGTATATAATCAGATATAAATCCCATTTACACAACTGGCTTCATCAATGTGCTGCTCACTACATTTTTCATTTTCTAACACAAAGCAGAATTTGCAATAAGAATGATACGTCTATGAGGAAAAACACTCATCCACTATTACCAGCTTAGGCTTCTAGTGTATTTACCAAATTCATTATACAATACAAGGGCATTAGAGAAACTCTCACTAAACAAGCAGTGTAGCATAAATGCAAACACTAATAGACCACCCATATTGCCTAGACCACCCAAACCCGTGGGCACAGCAACGGCTCATTATTATCTAAACCCCACCAAACACATATGTGCACTGACTTTTTTAGGCACTGCCCTATCTATGAATTTCTGCTGTCACTTATGGAAGGCGTCTTGTGCCACTGAAAGCAGACACCACTATATGGTATGTGCAGTATTTGACTATCCTTTAATTATCCTTTAAATGATTTCAAAATAATATTAGAGAACTACACATACATTTCATATTTACAGATATTTACTTCGCAGACTCTTTTAACCAAAGTAACTTTCAACACTGGTCAACATAATCGAGTAAACATCAGTCTGGGGTACTGTTTAGGAACACGTGTTAAAGAATATGATTACAAAACTGATCATCATAAGTGAGGAGGTCAAAACAAAATGCAAGCTAGTTGCACATCAGCATTTGACAGAAAGTCACCAAAAAGGAGTCTTCAAATGATTCCTAAACACATTGAGGGAGTCAGATTTTTGAATGGAGGTTGCCAGCTTATTCCACCAGCTAGGAAGTACACAAGCTAAGAGTCTGGATTGAGATTTGATGCCATACAAAGGTGACATCACTAGAAGCCATTTATCAGCAGACCTGAGTGGGTAAGAAGACACAAAGGAAATCCCAAGCACCTTCATATATATTAATATATATATAGTACTGTGCAGAAGTTTTAGGCAGGTGTGAAAAAATGCTGTAAACAAAGAATGCTTTCAAAAATGGAAGTGTTAATCATTTATTTTCCATCAATCAACAAAATGCAGTGAATGAACAAAAGAGAAATCTAAATCAAATCAATATTTGGTGTGACCACCCTTTGCCTTCAAAACAGCATCAATTCTTCTAGGTACACTTACACACAGTTTTTGAAGGAACTCGGCTGGTAGGTTATTCCAAACATCTTGGAGAACTAACCACTGATCTTCTGTGGATGTAGGCTTCCTCACATCCTTCTGTCTCTTCATGTAATCCCAGACACACTCAATGATGTTGAGATCAGGGCTCTGTGGGGGCCATACCATTACTTCCAGGACTTCTTGTTCTTCTTTATGCTGAAGATAGTTCTTAATGACTTTGGCTGTATGTTTGGGGTCGTTGTCCTGCTGCAGAATAAATTTGGGGCCAATCATATGCCTCCCTGATAGTATTGCATGATGGATAAGTATCTGCCTGTATTTCTCAGCATTGAGAACACCATTAATCCTGACCAAATCTCCAACTCCATTTGCAGAAATGCAGCCCCAAACGTTCAAGGAACCTCCACCATGCTTCACTGTTGCCGGCAGACACTCATTATTGTACTGCTCTCCAGCCCTTCGACGAACAAACTGCCTTCTGCTACAGCCAAATATTTCAAATTTTGACTCATCAGTCTAGAGCACCTGCTGCCATTTTTCTGCACCCCAGTTCCTATATTTTCGTGCATACTTGAGTCACTTGGCCTTGTTTCCACATCGGAGGTATGGCTTTTTGGCTGCACCTCTTCCATGAAGACCACTTCTGGCAAGACTTCTCCGGACAGTAGATGGGTGTACCTGGGTCCCACTGGTTTCTGCCAGTTCTGAGCTGATGGCACTGCTGGACATCTTCCAATTTCGAAGGGTAATAAGCTTGATGTGTCTTTCATCTGCTTCACTAAGTTTCCTTGGCCGACCACTGCATCTACGATCCTCAATGTTGCCCGTTTCTTTGTGCTTCTTCAAAAGAGCTTGAACAGCACATCATGAAACCCCAGTCTGCTTTGAAATCTTTGTCTGGGAGAGACCTTGCTGATGCAGTAGAACTACAATGTGTCTTGTTGCTGTGCTCAATGTTGCCATGACATGAAACTGTCTTCCACAACCTTACCTTGGTAGCAGAGTTTGGCTGTTCCTCACCCAGTTTGAAGCTGTTTCTGTTTCAGTCAATGACTGTGTTTCAACCTACGTGTGACATTGATGATCATTAGCACCTGTTTGGTATAATTGGTTGATCAGACACCTGACTAGAATCCTACAAAATCCCTGACTTTGTGCAAGTGGACCTATAAGAACTGATGCTGGTTTGAAGGCAAAAGGTAGGAACACCAAATATTGATTTGATTTAGATTTTTCTTTTGTTCATTCACTTTGCATTTTGTAAATTGATAACAATAAACAATCATTATTTATATTTCTGAAAGCATTCTTTGTTTACAGCATTTTTTCACACCTGCCTAAAACTTTTGCACAGTACTGTATATACATGCATTCATATATAACTGTGTGTGTGTGTGTGTGGGTGTGTATATGTATATATACTTGCTGAGCAAACTGTTAAAAACATATGCATTTATGCTTATTCATGTGTCTATCTAATCAACCAATCATATGGCAGCAGCACAATGCAATGCATAAAATCATGCAGATACAGTTCAGGTGCTTCAGTTAATGTTCACATAAAATGACTAGAAAAGGGAAAAAAAGGTGATCTTGCTTATTTCGACCATGGCATAATTGTTGATGCCACTGGGGCTGTTTTGAGCATTTCTGTTTCTGTACGTGCAGATCTCCTGGGATTTTCACATACAAAAGTCTCAAGAGTTTACACAGAATGGTGCTGCAACTCTCAAAAACCATCCAGTGAGCGAAAGTTCCGCAGACGGAAATGCCTTGTTCATTAGAAATGTCAGAGAAGAATGGCCTGACTGGTTTGAGGTAGCAGAAAGGCTACAGTAACTCACATAACTTCTCTGTTCAACTGTGGTGAGCAGAAGAATATCTTGGAATGCACAATACGTCAGATCTTGAGGTGGATGGGCTGCAAGAGAAGAAGACCGATGTTGGGCTCCATTCCTATCAGTCAAGAACAGAAATCTGAGGCTGCAGGGGGCATAAGATCACCTAAACTGGACAGCTGAAGAGTTGGAAAAGGTAGCCTGATGTGATCAATTTTGATTTCTGCTGAGGCACACAGATGGTACAGTCAAACTTTGGTGTCATCTGCATAAATCCGGGCTCCCAATCTGGTGGTGGTGTAATGGAGTGGGGAATGTTACTTGGCACACTTTGGGCCCATTAATAAATTCAATTATTGCTTGAATGCCATGGTCTATTGGAGTATTGTTGATGACCGTGTGCATCCCTTCATGGCTACAATGTACCCATCTTGGCATGATAATGCTCCCTGTCACAAAGCAACAGTCATCTCATCTGGTTTAATGAACATGATGATGAACTCAGTGTCTTTCAGTGGCCTTCCCGCTCACCAGACCTAAATCCAATAGAACACCTTTGGGATGTGGTAGAGAGTCAGATTTACAGCATGACAAACTGACAAATCTGCAGGAATCACATAATGTAACCATGTCAACATTTAGATAGAACTTTATTTGTCCCCAGGGGGAAACATGGACTAGATACTCAAAGAAATGTTCCCAGCACCTTGTAGAATCACACCATGAAGAACTGAGGGTGATCTGAGAGCAAAATGAGTCCCTACACAATATTAGTATTGTGTGCCTAATAATTTGCACAGTGAATGTAGGTGCTGACACATTGACTACCCTGTAAGCAAGCATCAAGGATTTCAGCTTAACACATGTTGCTATACATACAAGGGTAGAATTGAAGCTTCTCTGAAACAGTCGGCACAAAAACGTTCTTTTTAAATATAAAATACACCAAAGCAACAGCCCAATTCTAATAATTCATTATACCCTGTCTGTTTCAGACAATCCAGTATGAATCCCCCATACAAATATATGCAAGTGAAAATGGAAGTTTCTCAATATCAACAGCCGTTTAAAACGATTCGATTGCAACACTCGCTCAAACTGGCTGCAAATATGAAGTCACCGAAGCCTTGCTTACCATTATAGGCAACGCTTTTTAATCGAACCGCATCTGCCTAAATCACAACGATCTCTAAATGCACTTAAAATCTAAATATATATGAAACACGATTGAAGCAATTAAATATGTCATTGCCACCCAGCATGCTAAAATTCTCGGCAAACATTTTTTTTGTAAACGAGCATTTAAAGCATGCAGTTTTCGATTATGCGTGGCTTTATTTTTACTTGGCACTCCAGAGTTAAGAAAGATGAAGCTTAGTGAATTCAAGAGCTTCTGGGCGGCGGCTTTTCGATTGGTTTTCTCTACTGATAGGTCTCTGTGCCAGAAAGGAATACTCAATTGTAGATGATTATTTTTTAAGATGAAGATCAATAGGATCTCGATCTTCAATTTTATGCAAAAAAAGTAACTACGGAACATGTTACTTTTCTTTTTACTCTCCTTCCGAGGCGGAAGACAACCCACTTCCTTAAATCTTACATCAACTAAAAAAAAAAAAAAAGTTTGAAGAAAGGCAACACAAATATGACGTGACACCTATGAGATTGGAACAAAAATCAAGTTACGCCAGCAACAATTGCAAAAAAAAAAAAAAAAACCAGGGGACCTTACTGGCTGTCACCTCGCTGCTAACCAGCCACTAGATCGTAGCGTGAAAGCAATGTAAGAGTAAATGCCGTTATGTGACAACAACGGTGCTCCACGACACAACGCACATAATCACGTAATACCACTACAATTTCAGCGTTTTACCGAAAACCCCAGTCAGAGGGGCGGTCGGCTTCTTACCTGAGTCGCTTTATGAAATTGTTTCTTCAAGCCGGCCACCGACATCCTCAATGGTGCTCAAAGGCGCTAATCGTTAAGCATCAATTGCAAGCTTAAAAATATAAAAACAAAAAAAAAAAGAAAGGGGAGGGGAAGGGATAGAGTGGACGAGATATGAAACTGTCAAGCGCCCCTGGCTTCCTACCGTTTCCTAGCAGCTCGTATCAGCCAAGGCGTACTCGCGTTACCGCTTTAACTGATATGCGAGTGACCGCCAGCAAGAGGATGGCGCGCGAGTGTGCGAGCGTGCGACGGGCAAAGGCTCAGAGCTGCATTAGACTGCTCATTGGCTAACCTACATTATTTGTATGCAAATGAAGGGTGACGACCGTAGCACGCTTTCTCATGACGCTCACCAGCGCCCGGACCGCCCCGCCAAAACCTCAAATGCCCGCGCACGTAAAAGGTAACCTAAGCGCACGCACATTGGAGCTTGGCGGACGGGATGGCCCTTGTTGAAAGAAACTGATGATAAAAGAAAAAACTGAAGAAAGTGCTTAATACGCTTCCAGGTTTGTCCCTTGAAAACAAAATTGAAAATCTGAGTATATGTGTTTTAAACCCCAGGAAAGCGTGATTTAAAACTTCTAGAATGTTTCAGCACCAGATTTTCAGTAGTACACGCAAATCGCGATAATCCGTTATTATAATATTCTCAGATTGTGGTTTAGAAAATGGCCCACATTTTACTGCCTTAAAGTTGAGAGTATGGACACTCGGGGTAGCCAAAGGCGCAATACCAAGACTTTTATTTTATTTTATAAAAATTTAACTAGGATTTAATTTGGATTCTGATTAGAGATAAGGGCATATGATTAGTTCGCAAGGATGTATTTGCTTATATTTCCTGTCTGAGCTGCAAAACGTAAACTGTAAGCAAGGAGTTCTGGGATAGATATGAATGTTAATTTCTATAAAAAGGCTTTTTACTCTAGGCAAAGAATTCTGGGAGATAGATAGATAGATAGATAGATAGATAGATAGATAGATAGATAGATAGATAGATAGATAGATAGATAGATAGATAGATAGATAGATAGATAGATTTTATTAATCCCAACTGGGAAATTGAGATGCATTCAGCAGGAGAAAAATAAAAACAAAGATACAGACCCACAAAACACGTACTACAAAGAATCAATCAAAATAAATAATAAATGTACGTTGTACAGAAATTTAAAAATGAACTTAAAGTGTATCAACATTTAGTTTGGGGTGTCGGAAGGAAGCATTTAACTGCTTGATAGTAGCAGACAGAAAAGACCCCCAGAGGAGCTTCTCAGCACACCGTGGTGGAATGCGCCTATGGCTAAAAGGGCTCCAAGAGAACACCCACTGATGCGGATAGAGAGGACTTTTCATGATGGGGTCCAGTTTTGCCACCATCCTCTTTTCCATAACAGCTTCAAGTGTGGCTAGGGATGAAGCAGGCTTTCCTGTTAAGTTTCTTCAGGCATTGTGCATCTTTTGAGCTCAAGCTGCTTCACCAGGAAACCACAGTGTAGAATTACTGTATACATAATAATATTTAAAGGAAGGAACAGCCAGAGAGTGACAAAAAGTGATCTCTGGGCCACCAGTTGGGCCACCCACTTTAAGTTATCCATATTCAGCAGGCACAAAAAAAAAAAAAAAAACAGACAAACCTGCTGCTTTCTCTGTCTTAAACCTATTATAGTGTAGAGCCATCTTTGAAAGCTCAGGGTCCAATTAGACGTCCTGGTTCTCCAGATTCACACTTTTAATGCATCTGACATTGAAGGGGTGTGGCCAAATCAGAGCGTTGTAGGTGGGGCTAGGTTTCAACACTGTGTTTTTCTCAGAACCGGAGTTGGGGAAGGAGAAAACATGGTTAGCAATGGCGCCCCCTCTCATCCCGGGGTGGAAATGCTTACCTCAACAGAGCCAGCAAGGTGGTCCCTAGGCACACATATATATACAATATATATATATATATTGTAGCAGTAGAGGCATGTGTCCACCTCTTGAACCCTCAGGTACCACTCCAAACACCAGGTAAAAGTCCAAGACTTCTTTATTTTTAAATAATCACGTGCACAAAGCACCCTCCACTCCACACTACTCATATAAACGATACACTCACAATAATACTCTTTCGTCCTCGCCCAGACACTTCGCCACCCTACCTCCCAGCTCAGCTCAGTGTCTGGGCTTTCCCAGAGTCCTTTTATATACCCTGACCCGGAAGTGTTCCTGCCCAACAGTCCACAATTCCTTATTCCTTCCAGGTCAGGGTAAACAGTCCTTTTCTTCAACCTGGAAGCACGTCATCTCTCCTGCTCACGTGACCAGGACGTACTTCCAGATTATAGGGCACATATGAGTCCACAGGCTTCCCACAGCGACTCCCAATGGTCCCCAAGGTATCCAGCAGGGCTGTGTATAAAAACTACATAGTCCATGAGGCCCTGCTGGAACTCGGGGCATGTCCATGCTGTTGGGAGAGCTCCTCCTGGCGGCCTGGGGGTGAGGGCCGGAATAGGAAGCCGGCAATCCACCACTATATATATATATATATATATATATATATATATATATATATATATACTGTATATATATATATATATACATATGTATGCAGGGTGGTCCAGATCTAATTATGCAATTATTGCATTGCACTAAAAGTTGCATAGTTAGATCTGGACCACCCTATATATATATATATATATATATATATATATATATATATATATATATATATATATATATATATAGTTGTGTCAAAAAATTAAAGAGATGTACTTGAATAAAAGCACAAATGAAATTTCTTTTTTCAATCATATATTCAACAAAAATATTGTAATAACTGGAATCAGTCAACAGGAGCAGATGCTCACTGTTTCACAGTAAAGTTTATTGCCACCATCTTTGTTTGTTATGGTTAAGTCCAGTTTAAGTCCAAACAACTCATACACCTTAATAAGTTAATACAATAAATCCCTTTAAAATACCCCATCTATTTATAAGAACTAGGGCACCTTATAAAAATAGGGTTCACTCTAAAAAGTATACAAAAAGTACACAAATCAACAACTACTTACTGAACATGCAATAATCCACATATAACTCTCCTCTGTTAAGTCAGTGGGTAACTGATGTCATATACTATTTGAAACTGGAAAAAATCAAATTCACACTTAGAGAATCTGTGTAGAACTTTTTCAAAACCTGGCAGGATCTAATCAATAACATTTTAGAATAAGCATTTAAAGCACTGAGGAATCAGATTCTCTCCCCATTTCTTTTTCTCCTCCATTTATCTTTATTTACTTATTAATTCATCTATTTACTTATTTTTACTAGCTTTAAGTTTTACTCTGCTGTTCATGTCCTCTTTCTCAGGAGTGGGGGTTGATTTGTTTTCAATCCTATTTTTGTAAAAATTTATCTATTTGTATGGAATGTAGTGTGATTGCAATAAAATTATTTAAAAAAATCCACATATAACTCATTACAAAGAATAAACTAATACAAACAACTCATCACTCCCACAATCATGAATACAAGAATATCACATTACATACACAGAACTCCTGTCCCCCTAGACATCTCAGACTTACTTAAAATCACCCCAAGTTTAAGTCAACCCCTCCCAAAAATAAAACACATTTCACTGTTTCAGACAGCATTCAGAAACCAATTTAAACCAAACTCCCCTTCTTTAATGGAAGCTACGATCTCCATGGAACCATGCTGTCTGTCCTTAAATGTTCAGCTTCACTTTAGACATAGACAGGGTGTCTTACCTGTGATCAGCTTAGTCCAAATTAGTTTAAGAGGATCAGTCCCAAAACCTTTAACAGTCTGGAATTTTCAGCTCAGCCAGATCACCTTTTCATCCATCTTTCTCAGCTATAATTTTAAATAACATGTTCTGCGCTTCAGTGCTTTCATCCCACACTTTAAATATTCTCCTTCAGCAAGAGTCATCATCTGCAGCATAATTACTCCAATTAATCAATCAGTCTTCCAGTTAATCAACATGTTCATTACAGTATCAACAGATGGTACTGCAATGGTCTACTAGGGAAAAAGTAAAGTACACCCTTGGACTCAGAGGCTGATATTGCCCCCCCTATAGCAGAAATGACTTCTTGCAGGTGTTTTGCATAACTGCCCACCAGTCTCTAGCACCAACTTGGTGACATTTTCGACCAGTCCTCCAGGCAAAATTCCTTCAGTTGCAAGATTTTTGTGGGTTTTCTTGCATTGTCTGCCCATTTAAACATTTCAAAGAGATTCAAATCAGTGTTTTAGTTTGGCCAGTCCATAACTCTCTAGTTCTTTAATTCTGAACCTTTCCTTAGTTGTTATCTGTATACGTCTCTCTGTTTAGCCTTCCCTAAATCTAGTCTCTCAGTCCCAGCTGCTGAAAACCAAACCCAACATATGATGCTTCCACCACCTTGTTTCAGCATTAGAATGGTATTGCATAGGTGATGAGTAGTGCCTGGTTTCCTCCAGAGATGGCGCTAATCTTGGTTTCATCAGACTAGCAAATCTTGTTTCTCACAGTCTGAGAGTCCTTTAGGTGCCTTTTTGCAAACTTCAAATGGACTTTCGTGTGATTTCTGTCTGGGCACTCCGTCATAAATCCCAGATTGGTGGAGTGTTGCAGCGATTGTTGTCTTTCAGGAAGTTTCTCCCATATCCACATCAAGTTCTTGGTCACTTCTCTTACCAAGGCCAATTCTCCCACGATTGCTCAGTTTACTAGCTTCAGGAAGAGTCATGGTTGTTCTAAACTTTTTCCATTTCTGAATTATGAAGGCGGCCTCACTCTTAGGAACCTTCAATGCTGCAGGGATTTTTTGTAACCATCTCCAGATCTGTGACACAATCCTGCCTCTAAGCTCTGCCAACAATTCCTGTAACCTCATAGCTTGGGTTTTGCTCTAATTCACGTGCCTTTCCTAATCAGTCCAGTCAATTAAATTGACCACAGGATAAACTCCAATCGTGATATAGAAACGTCTCAATGATGATCAGTAGAATGGAATGCACTCTGAGGTAGCATTAGCAGCCTGGCTGAAGTTAAGTGAGCCTCTGCTGAGCAAACTAGTGAAGATCTTGCCCTGATTGAGGAGCAGCTTTTGAAGCCTTTGGCCATTTTTGCCTTGGAGGAAATCATATCATGACAGTAAAGTGATGAGCAATTAAATCTACAACACAATAAAGTATCCAGAAAGGGAATACTTTCTTGAATACACTATTCACCACCATTCCAAAAAAGTATAAACTAATACCAAATGTGATAATAATTATAGTTTATGACAGCAAATAATTAAAGTATCAGAACAACAAGACCATGGTTCACGTCCTTGGTCCTCCCTGAGTGGGTTTCCTCCAGGTGCTCTAGTTTACCCTCAATGTTTGTGATGAGGATGGCATGGTAGTACAGTGGTAGTGCTGCTGCTTTGCAATAAGGAGACCAGGGTTTGGGTCCTTCCTACGTGGAGTTTACTTCAGTGCACTGATTTCCTTCCACTATGACCAAAGACAAGCAGGTTAGGTGAATTGATGACACTAAATTGACACACAATTGCCTTGTGATGAACTGGCGTCCTGTCCAGGATTTGTTTCTGCCTCACACTGTAACCACAAAAGGGAAACCACTGAGTCCCACACCAAGACACCACACTTTTTTAGAATACAATAAGATATATGTATTCTCCCAAATCACCTCTTCAAAAATCAGTTGCAAAGGATGGTGAATTCCACAATTATACAAAAAAAAAAACCTTCTTCCTTCCATCCTCTGCTGAGTGTTGCCCCCTAACTCTGACTCCCTGATGTGAGTCAGCGGACCCCTTTTATGTCACACCCGGGAATGCTTCTGGTGTCACACTGCGTCTTTGAGGAACCATTTCCAAGCCATAGAAAAAGTAAGAAAGTCCCTCATTGACAGCACCCTCTATTAATCCCCAGGGACCCCAACAGGGCACTTCTGGACTCCAAGTTCCAAGCACCCCTGTGGGTGTCCTAATTGAGTCACCATATGTGGACTACTGCCACCTAGTGTATAGGGGATAGAACCAATCCCAATCCTCGTTTTTTCTTAGTTCGTCCCTTAAAACATACAAATTTATTTTCTTGTTCTGTTGGCCAATCCGCTTGCGTCGTTGCGCTGGCCTCCCATCTGGGTAAAGGAACAGCACCAGATGCCCGTTCTCCTGCTACAGCACCCTATGCTAGCCATTGCTACCCTGATCTGGATTAAGTGGGTTAGAAAATGACATGACATTTGGTTTTCATGATGTGTTGAACATAATTTCAGGAAGTTTTTAATTAAATTAGAAATAAATATTTTTTTTTGTATGTAAAACAAATCAGCTTTCCAACTTACTTAACAGCAAAAGAAGAGAATCACCTTTTTAGCTGTGTTGTCCAGATTTCTCTGTTTTCCAGATAGTTAGACAGAAAGCTGTGGGGGCTGGCGGAGAAGAAAAATGTCAGACTCTTTGTACACTAATGTTTTGTTCTTATCTCCTAATCTTTTACCACAGATTTTGTGTGAATGTGTTTCAGTTTCCTGTCCATGAAGTAAAATCAAGATCTGATCCACTTTCTATCCTATAAATAACTGAATTGGGATGTGATCAGAAAGTTTTCTGGAGTTCCGCTTCCATGTCAGGAATTCGGGTCTCTCCAGGGAGCACATTGTTCTCTAGCATTCTTAGTGGTTTCCTTAGGTGGGTGGAACTGGTCACTGAAGCTTCAGAGATGGAAACAAATACAATCTTAAGATCTAAGTCATGTCTTTTTGTCATTTTTTTTCCCAAGCATTTTGGTGGACATGTCACAGAAAGTTGTAACAAGGCAGAAGATGGAGTATATACAGTAGAAGGAGTCCATATACTATGCAAGTGAACTCACAGAGTATTAAATGAAATAAACTACCTGAAAGCGTACAAGAGGTGATTCCCTCTTTTTTCCTTCTCTCTGTCCATACTGAATCCTTGGTGATCAGGCTGATGTTTGATGGCTGCATCATTAGATAGAGACGGGCCATAGATCTCATTTTCTTCTCATTTACTAATATGAAGAGGAAGAAGACGACAGTCAGTAGCTTTTTGGCTTAAGGTCCTCCCCACAGTTGATCACATACGTATTATTTAATAGATGTACCTTAGGCATCTATGACAGCCTTGAGTCTGTGTGCACAGATCTTTCTCTGTTGGTCAGCTTTGCACATCTGGACTCTTCCAATTTTCCCCGATCTATCAGGTGTCACGCAGATCTTGAGTGAACAGTCCGGCCATCATTTCTCAATTGGATTGAGACCTGGACTCTGACTCTGCCACTTCAGAATATTCCTGTATTGCTTTGGCTCTGAAGTATGCTTAAGGTTGTTGTCTTGCTAGAAAACAAATCTTTTCCCAAGTCTCATGTTTCCTGCTGCAGAGAAGCATCCCCACAACCTGTTGCTGCCACCACTATGCTTCATGGTAGGCATGGCGTATTTTTGATAATGTGCATTCTACGATGGAGTTTAGTCCGATTGGCAAAAAGCTCAGTTTTTTAGAACCTTAGAACCTTCTTCCAGCTGACTTCAAAGTCTCCCACATGCCTTCTCGGAAACTCTAGACAAGATGTCCTGTGTGTTTTGTTCTCCCATTAAACTCCAACTGGTGAACCCCCCAGGCACAGTTGTTGTCTGCACAGTCTCTTACACTCTTATCCACTGTAGCTTGTGACTCCTTCAGAGGTCTCAGAGGTTTCTTGGTGGCCTCCCTCACTCATTTTCTTTTCTTTTTTTTTTGTGAATAGCCTGCTTTAGCAGCTTTACCGCTGTGCCATATTCTTTTCATTTCTTAATAATTTATTTAACTGGTGTGATATAAACCGGATATCAGCAAGCCCCAAACCCTGGCACGAACACACACAGAGTCCCAGGTTCAAACAACGGATGGTTTATTCATTCAAAATACACAATGCCTCCACAAGTTAACAAAAGCGCAGGTCTCTCTCCACAATCCAATTCATCTCCAAAATTCCCCTCACCACCGCACTGCCCTCCTCCAGTTGAGTGTTGCTCCACATTCTCCCATCTTCGACTCACCTGGACAAGAGAGTGTGGTCCCTTTTATTAAGGACTCAGGATTACTTCCGGTGCCAGGTCCACTGCCCGAAGGAAGTACTTCAGGGTCATACAGAAGTCCAATTTTAGGGACAGTATCTCCAGACAGTGCATTCTTGTGGCAACCATGGTCCCCAGCAGGGTGTATTGTTGGACTACATCTCCCATCATTCCCTACTGGTTCCCAAATGGGTGCCGATACGGAGGTCTGCTGCCATCTCCTGTTCTGGGTGAATAAAACGTCCCCAGCAATATCTTCCACTTCTGATGGGCTGTCTGTCCAACTCCTCCAGCCGTCACTTTTCGGGTCAGACTCCTTCTTTCCTCTTGGTCAGGATGCTCATCTGTCTGTTAGGAACCTCCCATCTGGGTAAGAAGCCGTCCCCTTTTTCTGGTCGGGATGCCCATCCAGCCTGTGTGGCATTTACACTGGATATTCTGTGACTTGGATATTTTCTTGTCTCCATTCCCTTACTTATGCTTTTTCACTTAGTTACTTGGAGTGTCCTTTTGTCTTCATTGTTTAGGTTAGACCACCATACTGACTCACCAGCAGTGGGCCCATCCAGATGAGGTGCAATCAACAATCAACTGAAACCCCAGACATTGAACTAACTCTGTGACTTCTAAAACCAATTGGTTGCACCAGTGGTGATTTAGGGGAGATGTATCAAAGGGGGTGAATACTTATGTGGTCAATTATTTTGTACTTTACATTTGTATTTCATTTAGACTTCCTTACAGATATCTATGTTTACTTTGAAATTAAGAGGTCATCCCTGTTGATTGGTGTCAAAGGCCTACTCAAAATGGAAAATGGAGCCTAAAGAGAAATGCAATTCCATAGGGAAGGACTGAGGCTACCAAGTCTCTTATATATATATATATATATATATATATATATATATATATATATATATATGTATGTATATATATATTTATTTATTTTTTTCCATTGACTTTGCTTTTCAAGGCATCAGTACCTGAGTAACTGATTGTAATTGGTGGTCCCACCTTAACAAGGGGTGAGGTGTAAGCCAAACTATGACAGTTCCAATGTTAATACAAAAAAACATGTTAAATTTTATCACTTGTTCCAGACGGGTGCTTCACAAAATGTTCTCATAACGTGGCGTTTGTTCTTGGATCAGATGGACATTATGACATCACACTCTGGCATGTGTGCAGCTGTGCCAGGGGTTCTAGTGAGGACCTGCAGTCACCCTATGGTAGGACTTGATAAAACAGACATTTCAGCAGCATCGTAGTTACCAGGCCATACTTCAGCTTAATTCGACTCATTTGTAATTGTTTGTGGTCATTACAAAGCAGGGGTCCCAAACTCTGAGCCTGGAGGGCCTCTGTGGCTCTAGGTTTTCATTCTAACCCTTTCTTTAATTAGTGACCTGTTTTTGCTGCTAATTAACTTCTTTTGAATTCTTTTAATGCAGTGTTTCCCAACCTGGGGGCACACTGCGGCTACAGGTTTTTATTCCAGCCAGCTTCTGTTTTTAATTGGACTCCTGGGCTAATTATGTGATGTGTTATTTCCCAAGTTTTGTGTTTTGGGAACAGTATAGAAATTAGAAAACTAAGTTTGGTAAAAATATATTATATATATATATATATATATATATATATATATATATATATGTGCCAAGCAGTTATATGAGAATAATGTATTTTTTTGTGTTTAACAATATTTTCATCTTGATTTTCATTCTACTTTTCTAGATGTTCTAATTGTTTTATTAATCCATTATTTACTAATTAGTGGGTCTGTTGCTAAAGTACTTGCAGCCTTTGATTATTCCGTGTTGTTTGCCAGCGTGTCTGCTCTGCTCATTTTAATTGTCATTAATAACATCCAACAAAGTGGAAAAACTGCACAGAGAAAGGGCAAAATATAATGAAATCAACAAAAGAGAGTTAAGCATTTAAATCTATAGCAAGAGCAGAAATATTTCTAAATGTCTTATAAATGTAAAAATCATGCTGCTGTGCTCTTCTGAATGTACAATAAAAGAAATGAGATCAGTGCTCTCAGGTGTTGTCACTGATTAGGAATCTAGTTGGAACAAAAACAGTGTGCCCCCAGGACTAAGGTTGGGTAACACGGATTTAATGGAATTGCTCTTGAAGACTCAGACCCTTTAGTTGTTTCTTTTTCCTTAATTAGCAGCCAAACAATAATGAGATACCAAATGAGCCAAAATAGGACCGGAAACCGTGTCCATCATACAGTATCTGAAAACAAAGAAAGGTGAAGGTCTCTGGAATGCTTTTTAACATTTTAACAAGAGAAAATCAACAATTTCAGAAATGTATGCTGTTGCACAATGAATGCAGCAACAAGCCACGGAATTAAAGAACATGTTTAATTAACAGCAAGAATCGGCACCTAATTAAGCAACTGGTTGGAGTTTGCAGCCCTGACTTAGTTGGTCTTCTTTTGGTTTACTCACTTCACATTTCCTTTCTGCTTGGGTGCCATGGGTCCTGTTCAGCCTATATACATCGGACTTCCAATACAACTCAGAGTCCTGCCACATGCAAAAGTTCACTGACAACACAGCTATCGTGGGCTACATCAGGAGTGGAACCTAATCAAGGACTTTGTTAAATGGTGCGACTCAAACCACCTATAATTGAACACCAGCAAAACCAAGGAGCTGGTGGTGGATTTTAGGAGGCCCAGGCCCCTCACAGACCCCGTGATCGTCAGAGGTGACTGTGTGCAGTGAGTGCAGACCTATAAATATCTGGGAGTGCAGCTGGATGATAAACTGGACTGGACTGCCAATACTGATGCTCTGTGCAAGAGAGGACAGAGCCGACTATACTTCCTCAGAAGGCTGGCGTCCTTCAACATCTGCAATAAGATGCTGCAGATGTTCTATCAGACGGTTGTGGCGAGCGCCCTCTTCTATGTGGTGGTGTGCTGGGGAGGCAGCATTAAGAAGAAGGACGCCTCACGCCTGGACAAACTGGTGAGGAAGGCAGGCACTATTGTAGGCATGGAGCTGGACAGTTTGACATCTGTGGCGGAGTGATGGGCGCTGAGCAAACTCCTGTCAATCATGGAGAATCCACTGCATCCACTGAACAGACAGAGGAGCAGCTTCAGCGTCAGACTGCTGTCACCGTCCTGCTCCACTGACAGACTGAGGAGATCGTTCCTCCCACACACTATGCGACTCTTTAATTCCACCGCCATAGGTAAGCGTTAACATTATACAAAGTTACTGTCTGTTATACCTGCCTCGCACTCTCCACCTTGCACTTTTTAACTTGCACTGTGTTTTTATCACTCTTTAATTAATATTGTTTTTTTATCAGTATGCTGCTGCTGGAGTATGTGAATTTCCCCTTGGGGATTAATAAAATATCCATCTATCTATCTATTTAAGGAAAAAAATGAAGCAATTCAGAGGAATGATGAAGAAATTCAGGGGAACAACTCTTAAAATGAATTCAAAAGAAGTTAATTTGCAGCAAACACAGTTCATTAATTAAGAAAAGGGCTCAGATGAACACCTCCAGGACCGGATTGGGAGACCCAAGTTATAAAGTATCTGTTTCAATAAAGCAGGGGTGCCAGACTCCATCCTGGAGGGCCACAGTGGCTTCTGGTTTTCATTGTAACCCTTTTCTTAATTAGAGACATGTCTTTTGCCGCTAATTATTTTCATTTAATTGATTTGCTATTTAAGAACCAGGCGTCTAAAATCAGGGGTGATGAACGTCGGTCTTAGAGGGCGGCAGTGGCTGCAGGTTTTTGGTCCAACCCAATGGCTTCATGGGAAGTCATTTGTTGCTGATGAAACATTTATTTCTCAAATTTTCATTCTAGTGGTCTCACTTGCCGGGTGCGCTTCCCGGGTCCTCCCTGCGTGGAGTTTGCATGTTCTCCCCGTGTCTGCGTGGGTTTCCTCCGGGCGCTCCGGTTTCCTCCCACAGTCCAAAGACATGCAGGTTAGGTGGATTGGCGATTCTAAATTGGCCCTAGTGTGTGCTTGGTGTGTGGGGGTGTGTGTGTGTGTGTCCTGCGGTGGGTTGGAACCCTGCCCAGGATTGGTTCCCTGCCTTGTGCCCTGTGTTGGCTGAGATTGGCTCCAGCAGACCCCCGTGACCCTGTATTCGGATTCAGCGGGTTGGAAAATGGATGGATGGATGGATGGTCTCACTTGTTAAGATTTTGAATCCTTAATTGCTTATTTTAGTTTTAAAAAGCTTCATTCACTGTTATTAATTCATCCTTATTAGTAATAAGATGCAAACCAAGACAAGCCGAAAGAACCAGCAGTTCTCCATTTAGTTTGTTTCCTTTTCCTCCCGTGCGGAGGATTTGATTTACTAAAGTACTCAGAAGTAAACTGAAGAGAAAGTGAAGAAATGAAAATGACTCATCTGTTTTGGGCTTCATTTCATTTGGATGATATCATTAGAAAGGGGGAAAAAATCAGTGACTTAAGAATGACCTGACATTGCAGAGGTAACGCTAACAAGTCATGATATTAAATAAGACCAGTTATTGCCAAGGATTGCTTTCTAATTAAGCAACTAAGAGGGAATAAAAACCTGCTGGCACTGTGACCCTCCAGAACTGACTT
Source organism: Erpetoichthys calabaricus (assembly GCF_900747795.2). Taxonomy (NCBI): domain Eukaryota; kingdom Metazoa; phylum Chordata; class Cladistia; order Polypteriformes; family Polypteridae; genus Erpetoichthys; species Erpetoichthys calabaricus. The sequence goes on along the minus strand of NC_041410.2, from coordinate 88,544,159 downwards.
TGATCATCCTTACAGTAAAGTGTTTATAATTAAATAAATACAAAAACAAATATGAAATACAGTACTGATATGCATAAGCATAATCTTTGTTGTTCAAGTACAGTTTACATTTCTCCCACATCCCCAAAAATCTGCTAGCAAATTAACTGGTGATTCCAGAATGATCCCTCTGGTGGACTGGCATGCTGTCCTGGTCTGCTTCTCGCCTTGCGTCCAATTCTGACCAACTGTAACGTTAAAGTCTAATCTTAAGCACGGCCGAGATGAAAAGGATTCGACTGGTTATTTAAAAAGTGAGGATTTGGCGCCCCCTTGTGACATAACTCGTTTTTGTTAGTTTTATTAGTTAACCGCCCTATTCTGAAACTGGGAATTGAATTTTAAATTGATGATGTGGATTCCATTTTAATAAGAAAAAGTCAAACCGAAGAAAGATAAGTATGCCACATGTATAAAAATATAAACAAAATTTAATTGTAATTAGTTTTTTTATTGTTCGTTTTTTTAACCAAGTCATCCGGATTATGTTCTTAGAGGGCCTTTGCCTATCCCAGTACAAATGGGAGCGATGGAAGAAAGCCAGAAGAAGCCCACTCAGACAGAGACTAAGCTAGGGTCTGAAACCAGTTCTCTCACCGGCCAAGTTTCAGCGTAAAGGAACTCCAGTCTTTATTAAGTGGTGGCCCTGAGGCTAGTGATCTGCAATGGCATTCTGAAGGTTTCCGGTTCGAATCCTGTAAATGGCAATAGGGACTCTGCTCTGTTGGGCCCGTTGAGCAAGGCCCTTAACTTTCAATTGCTGAGCGTTTTGAGTAGTGAGAAAAGCGCTATATAAATGCAAAGAATTATTATTATTAAGCATATTTAATACATTGGCGGTCGAAGCCCATATGCAGTTCGGGTTCCCTCGGTGTCCGGAGAGCGCGCCGCTTGAGTTTCGTAAACGGTGCCCCTCGGATGAGAGTGAACTCTCCCCACCGCAGAACCTTTATTTTCAGGAAACAGCTTGTGTATAATGTAGACCCTGAGCTACTTGTGGTCGTCCCCGATGACTTTCGTGTCTTTCTGCAAAATGTGCGACGTGGAAAGAGGAGTGATGCAGAGCGTAGAGAGGTGCGTTCGAGAGTTCATGGTGGACCCCCGCACCTTACGGCATCAGTGCCTTTTGGACTCCGTTGAGGGAAAATGGTTACTTTGGTTGCGCGGCAGCTATGAAGAGTGATGCAGTGCGAAGTGAGATGCGACCGGGGAGTTCATGAGAGAACCCCGCACCTTTACTGCTTCAAAGTCATCTCGAGTTTACTCGGGGGTTATTGCTTTGAGCTACATCATTTGTATGAAAATGTGCTATATAAATAAATGTTGTTGTTGTTATTACTTCGATGCGGTGCATTGCGGCGCTCCATCTATGAAGAATGCAGTGCAAAATGCAGCGCACCATCATCACTGATAACTCTTCAAAGTCCAACTCCAAACTACTAACAGATTTGTAATATTGCGCCATGCTTGTGGTCAACCAATCGGGACCACTCATCGCCCAAGCCCCACCCACAACAGTTCCTGGTAGAATGAAAACAACAACAACATTTATTTATATAGCACATTTTCATACAAAAAGTAGCTCAAAGTGCTTTACATAATGAAGAGAAGAAAAATAAAAGACAAAATAAGAAATTAAAATACGACATTAGTTAACATAGAAAGGAGTAAGGTCCGATGGCCAGGGTGGACTGAAAAAACAAAAAAAAACAAAACTCCAGAAGGCTGGAGAAAAAAAATAAAATCTGTAGGGGTTCCAGGCCATGAGACCGCCCAGTCCCCTCTGGGCATTCTACCTAACATAAATGAAATAGTCCTCTTTGTAGATAGGGTTTTTCACGGAGTCACTTGATGCTGATGGTCATACAGACTTCTGGCTTTTAATCCATCCATCATTGTTGGGACATCATGGTGCACATACACTGGACCAAAAAAAGAATCAGATGTACCAGGACCTACAAATGGCCATAGGGATGGTACGAAAGTTCCTGAGTTTCTAAAAAGTCCCTGAAAAAGGTTCCTGCTGTGAGAAAGCGCCTATAGCCTATGTCAACTAATGGATTCACGGATCTGGTAGACCGATTCCTCTAAGGTTATTTAAAAGAGCAGGATACAGGGTAATTGTTACGTTCATTTTTTTTAAATAAGTAAATGAGATAGAGGTGGAAACTGAACAGATAATATCTTTGTCACCACACCGCGCTGCCTATTAGTCTCACATGCTTTGGAGAACACCAGGCGACTGCAAGCCAATGAAGACTCCTAATGCCTATAGAAAGAAAATGATTTATGTTTACTTGCTTAGCTGATGCATATATCAAAAATGACTTACAGAAGAGGTCATCATAATCAAGTAAACATCATTGTGAGAGACTGTTTGTGAACAACTGTTACAGGGCAAGTTCACAAAATTGATCATCACAAGTTAAGAGCTCAGAACAAAACACACGTCTCACTACACTTCCTTGGTTACAATCAGTTAGAGAGAAATTCACCAAATAAAAGAGTCTTCAAACACTTCTAAAACACATTAAGAGAATCAGGAGCTATGCATGAAAAGAATCTGGGTTGCGATTTGATGCCACGCAGAGGTGGCATCACCAGGTGCTGTTCATCAGCTGTGTCTCCATATACATAGGTGTTGATGTGTTGACTTCTCTATAGGCAAGTATAAAGGAATTAAACTCAATACTTGCTGCTACAGGAAGAAAATGTAATGATCAGAAAGGAGGAGTGACATGTGCTCAGCTCAGCTGGTTGAAAACCAGAAACCATCTGCAGCGGCTGGGTGGCACATGCTGGAACTCCTGCCAGCAGAGAGTTTCAGTAGTCCAGACGTAACAAGAAATTGTGCTGTGTACTCTGTCAGATATGGTCTGAGCTTGTTGATATTGAATAGACAGTTATGACATGATCAGTGAAGGACCGTTGCTCATTGATTACCACTCCAAGGTTGAGTACAGACGTGACTGGTGTTAGCAATAGTGACCTGAGCTAAACAGAAATGGTGAGGAGACGAGCTGGGATAAGAAGGAGGCCCATCTTTGCCAGGTTGAGAAGAAAGTGTCCTTTCATTTCATCCAGGTTGGATGTTATGGCCCATCACAGCCTGTTCATTCTGGCCTCCTAATCATCTCCTGTCCCATATTGGCTATCTCACCTCTTCACCATCTCATAACTAACATGCTGTGAGCTATATATCTATTAGATAGATAAAGTGAAATGATCTATCTATCTATCTATCTATCTATCTATCTATCTATCTATCTATCTATCTATCTATCTATCTATCTATCTATCTATCTATCTATTGTCACACACGAGCGCATGGGGAGCAGCTTAAGGACCAATGCAACAATGCGACAAGTCGTGCCAGAGGACAATGGCGAGGTACTAACCTCTCTCTCTCTATTTCCTCAGAAAAAATCGCACCCGGATGACTCCAAGAAGCGCAACACTTCTGGGTCCCTTTCTTTATTCTGGCCCCCCTTTGATGATGTCAGCTACCCATCCACCACCACGTTTTCCCAGTATCCCACTGTTTTGATTTCCGGTCCACCTCCATAAATTGTCCGTCTACCCGCCATTCTATGTCTAATGATTTGTACTGATTATTTTGACCTTTCTTACAGTATACAGGGCCTAAAACACCCAAACCTTTATGAATTTGTGGTTTCTCTTTATTACACTATCTATCTATCTATCTATCTATCTATCTATCTATCTATCTATCTATCTATCTATCTATCTATCTATCTATCTATCTATCTATCTATCTATCTATCTATCTATCACAATGTAATACTTTCGTGTCCTACCATCTATACACACATTTGCCCTTATAAAACAATAATGTGCTCCCATGTCAGTGGTTTTCAAGTTCAGTCCTGGTGGTCCGCCTATGCCCGCTATTTTTTGTTCAAGACAATTTTACAATCAGTGAGTCATTTGTGCCTTTTATTGATCTCATAATTTCATCATCTAGCCTTTTTACTTCTGTTATTTTTCATTCAAAAAACTGGAGTAGTGTGAGATTTATATTTGAAAGAAATTAAGAGTTTTTTTGTAGTTCTGGACACCTCTTTAAATATTTCACTCTGTTTCATTATTTTTTTTTTAATTCACTTTTGTATAGTGTTTGCTCTCATATTTCTGTCTGAATACTCACAGTTAATAGCAAGGGCAGACACTACAGAAGAAAACAAAAATTCTAAAAGGCAGCTGCTACTTCAGTGTTACCCACTTGTGTGATTATTCCAAATTTTAAGAATAAAAAAATAATCAAAATCAAAATTCTTACCCATCTAACGCACACATTCTTTCTTCATTTATGAAGAATTCATTATAACCAGTTTGTAATTTCTTGATGAATTCAAAGAAAACACAGACACTTGGATATAACAACTTACTTAATGAAGAAGTTAAGAGGCGAAATTGCTTGGGATGATTGGGTCCCCCAGGACTGAACTTGAGACGCACTGTCCGGTGTCAAGCCTGAGGTGACAAAGAAGATGCGACTATTTGGCCTTAGTGTGGATTGTAGCTGAAAATGTGATAAACATCCTCTCTTCACATTGCAATGCTAGAACCTGGAAATAAAATCAGCGGTGTATTTCAAAAGCGTGCATGCATGACACTTGAATCATTGGTTTAATAATAAAATGTCGCAACTGGGCACTCCTGAGCAGGGCTCTTTTCTGTAGTTCACTTGCTTGGGATACCAATGGGGAATCATATTAAATCCACATGGCCACAGATTAAGTGAACACCAGCCGTGACTAAAATAAAAAAAACAAAAATAGAGAGAAACATTGAAGAGGCCTCCAACCAAGGTAACATACTTGAACCGCTTCCCAGTAACTGGCATAATGAAACAATCTCAGGAAGACAAATCACTTTTATTGTGTCCAGACTTCTATACTTCTTCAGCCCTTCATAGCTGCAGGAATTAGTCTCATTTTTTATATGTCTGTAGCAGTGTTTCAGTCAGGAATATTCAGTGAGGTTTTTAGTGTTTCCTCGGAACAGTTGCTCAACTTGGAGAACATGGAGAAGCCACCACCTTTCACATGCATGACACAGCCTCTCGGCTTAGGTTGAGCAGAGGCCGATGTTTCAATCTGTGCGATTTGTTCAGAACAGATTAAGAAATCCACAAAGGAAGCTTTTTATTTAGCAGTTTTTTTCCACTGAACCTTTCTTAATGGGACAAAATTAAATTGACAGATATTGACCGACCTGACCAACTTTGCGTATCGCCTTGAACCCAGCACTGCCACGATGGGCATCGGTTCCCTTTTGACCTTGAAATGAATAAGTGAGGTAGAAAATAAATCAATGAGTGAATACATTTGAAATAGTATTCACAACTGTGATGTGCTATAATTACTTGGCAAAATATTAGGGATAACGCACCGTGTCATGCATGCATTTCAGTGGGCCACCTTCCGCGTTCATCCCAGGTAGGTAATTCCACTCTGGGCCTTGTGAGAGAAATAAAGGAGATCAAACAGTCTCAAGTTATCCATCCATCCATTTTCCAACCTGCTGAATCCGAACACAGGGTCACGGGGGTCTGCTGGAGCCAATCCCAGCCAACACAGGGCACAAGGCAGGAACCAATCCCGGGCAGGGTGCCAACACACCGCAGGACACACACAAACACACCCACACACCAAGCACACACCAGGGCCAATTTAGAATCGCCAAAGTCTCAAGTTATTTAGAGATAATATAGTCATTGAACATGAAGTCTTTTGGTATGCTTTCCGTATTAAACTTCTATCTTAGAAGTAGCATAAAGGGTAAATAAATATACTCTAAGCTTGTTTAAGCATATTTAAGAATTCAACAGTAGATGACATCACATAATATGATTTGGATTTGTTCAGAGTCCTGGAGACCTCGGCCATCAAGCTACCTCCCCCTATTGGCCAATCCACAGCTGAGTCAGTGCTGGGCCAGCCAATCCGATGACAGAACCCCTCTACCCAATGATTCCTGCGATCCTCCATCAGAGATGACTTTACCTTAGGCAGGGAGAACAACTTGGCAGGTGGGCAGTAGCATCAAGTGCCACATTGGAGTACCGAGAAGAGAAGCAGAATAGGTGAGGATTAGTAACAAATTACAACTATCATATTACTTATGTTTTAGTGCTAATGACTAACAGCAGAGATTCGGTCTGTACAGTTAATCAGCAGCTCTAGTCAGGGTGTGCTAAACTGAAGTTGTGAGTCTTCAGCTTGAGACTGAAGGGGCATCTCTTATAGTAGCAGGCAGACCACTCGACAGTTTAGGGGCCCTGTAACTAAAAGCATGACCTCCACTGTTACTTTATTAAACCCTGCAATCATAAACAGAGCAGCATCTTGAGATCTTAATGTGATATCACATAATAGGATTCGAATTTGTTCAGAGTCCTGGAGACCTCGGCCATCAAGCCTCTTCCCCCCTATTTGCCATTCTGCAGCTGAGTTAGCACTGGGCTAGCCAAGCCGATGAAAGGACCACAATTACCAGACGTTTCCTGCAATCCTCCATCAGAGGTGACTTTACCTTTGGCAGGAAGAACAACTTGACAGGTGGGCAGTAACACCAAGTGCCACATTTGAGTACCGAGAAGACAAACAGCATAGGTGAGGGTTAGTAACAAATTCTAACTATCATGTTACTTATGTTTTAGTGCTAATGACTGACAACAGAGATGCAGTGTGTACAGTTAATCAGCAGCTCTAGTAAGGGTATGCTAAACTGAAGTTGTTAGTCTTCAGCCTGAGCCCAAAGGGATATCTCTTATAGTAGCAGGCAGACCACTGCACAGTTTAGGGGCCCCCTGTAACTAAAAGCTCGACCTCCCACTGTTATTTTATTAATCTTTGCAATCATAAGCAGTCCAGAATCATGATATCTTAATGTGCATTCTGGTTTGTAAGTCCTGATGAGTCCAGACAAGTAAGCCGGACCTCGGCCCTTAAGACTTTATATGTTAAAAGGAGGATTTTGAAATCTGCCATAAACTTAACCGGGAGCCAGTGTAAGGATTTAATAACTGGACTTATTTTCTTGTTTTTGTAATAATTCTTGCAGCAAGATTTTAGATTAACTGGAAACAGTTTGGACATCCAGGGAACACCGCATTGCAGTAGTTAATCCTACTATAAATAAAGGTATGAATTAATTTCTCAGAATCTCACTTACTTAGAAAATGCCTTAATTTCATCAATTTTAAGATGGAAGAAACACGATTTGGACAACTTTGAAATGTGCGCTTTAAATCACATGCTAGAGTCAAGGATACTGTTACTGTAAAATTAATGGTGATTCCGACTGAGTTAATTGATGACCAAATATCGTTGTGATTGGCATCATTCCCTCCAGTTATTAACACCTCTGTTTTATCGGTGCTTAAAGACAAGTAGTTCTCATCCATCCACTCTTTTAATTCACTAACACATCTAATTAAAGACAACGTTGGAGAGACATCATTTGGTCTAAAAGAAAGGTAGAACTGGGTGTCATCTGTGTACGAGTGATAAATGAACATGTCGTTTTCTAAGTACAGATCCCAGTGGAAGCATATAAAGTGAAAACAGTAAAGGTCCCAGCATGGCCCCCACAAGGGGGGGGGGGGGCTGACAGGGCTCTAGCCAGGGGGCCCGGGATTACAGGGGCCCGGCGCGGGATGAGTAGATATTATGCACAAACAAAACGTATGGACAGAAAGCAAGAATTGATCCTACAGTGTTGAGTGTCAACTTCAGCATAAAATATTTTGAAAACTAAAAACAATATCAAAAAAAGTTTTAGATAAAAAAATTTCTACATATAGTGCATCTGTAAAGTATTCACAGCGCATCCCTTTTTCCACATTTTGTTATGTTACAGCCTTATTCCAAAATGGATTAAATTCATTTTTTTCCTCAGAATTCTACACACAACACCCCATAATGACAACATGAAAAAAGTTTACTTGAGGTTTTTGCAAATTTATTAAAAATAAAAAAGCTGAGAAATCCCATGTACACTGGACAATTTTCTACAACTTTCTCGCTTTGACATTTTACGAAAACAAATAGAATGTAGACCTCTCCAATGGTCGAAAATTTTGATATTAATTGCTGATTTGGTGTGATATAATTTTATATATTCCTTATTTATAAATATTATAAACAATAAACTTAAACAAATTATATATGGTTTTAAACACAATTAAATAAGAAATACTACACAAAAAAATTAAACATTTACGTCACTTATTTCTGCAGATATGAAGAGTTAAATTTAAAATTTAGATTTTTTTTTTCAAATTTGCCGCCATTTTCAAAAAGACGTCATTTCTAGCTTTTTGCAAGAAAATTGAGGCCTGCGAAAACCGCCATTATTTTAGTCGGAAGATTTCCTATAGGAAACCCTACATTAGAAAAGCATATCAAAAATGCCGGAGTACATGAAAAACTAAGCGTCATAGAACCGTACGGATCTTCAAGTACATCCATCCATCCATCCATTTTCCAACCCGCTGAATCCGAACACAGGGTCACGGGGGTCTGCTGGAGCCAATCCCAGCCAACACAGGGCACAAGGCAGGGAACCAATCCTGGGCAGGGTGCCAACCCACCGCAGGACACACACAAACACACCCACACACCAAGCACACACTAGGGCCAATTTAGAATTGCCAATCCACCTAACCTGCATGTCTTTGGACTGTGGGAGGAAACCGGAGCGCCCGGAGGAAACCCACGCAGACACGGGGAGAACATGCAAACTCCACGCAGGGTGGACCCGGGAAGCGAACCCGGGTCTCCTAACTGCGAGGCAGCAGCGCTACCACTGCCCCACCGTGCCGCCCTCTTCAAGTACATTTAAAGCTAAAAACGCAAACAATTCTATTTATATTCACAGTTAGTTTAAACAAGAAACAAATAATATTTAGTTTTTGGTGTTGAAAAAAGCCCAATTAGAATTTTGAACGCAATTTACGACAAAAAACTTCAAGGTATATTTGCCAATATCTGTCTCGCTATTAAATTGTTTTGTACAGTCCCAGTTACTGTTTCTTCAGCAGAAAGATCGTTTAGCAGATTGGCAAATTCATTAAAAACATGGCGTACATGTGAAGTACAACTAGTCAAAAACAACTTAATCATCTAGCAATTCTGTGAATTGAAAATGATTTAGCTAAACATGTTGATTTTAGTGAGGTCATTGAAAATTTTGCATCAAATAAAGCTACAAAACAGATTTTGCAATGATTTTTGATACTATTGTAAGTTTTTCATTAGGATCTTTACTTTATAAATATATTCAATAAATGTGCATAATACTTCTTATGTTTTCACATCATTAACCTTGCTTATTTTACTTTAAATCCTATTGGGCATCACGTTTTCCTTAACCCTAGGTGAAGGGCCCGCCAGAGATCCTGGCCTAGGGGCCCACGTTAGAATGTGGGGGCCATGGGTCCCAGTACTGAGCCTTGCGGGACACCATATCTCACTTCTGGCCATGGATTTATGATTTTTTTAAAGATCACTTGCCAAGCTACTTCAAACCTCCCAAACTATCGTTACACTTTAAATAATCTATAAACTCTTTATTGTGTACAGATCATTGTTCTAATGGATAACATTATATGCTCCTTTGGTACTGTGTCTCTCCTTGGGTACCGTTGGTTTGACTTTGTGTTGCTCATGGAGACCCGAATGAGGCACATGACCTGCATTGTGAGGGAGCGTCAGTTACGGCACTGTGGCCATGTGGGTGATTTAGCTTGTAAGATCCTCATTGTTGGGGACCCGAGTGGCTGGACCAGGCCAAGGGGTTGCCCATGTAACACCTGGCTGCGGCAGATACAGGGTCATTTCCTGGGGGCTTGCCAACCGGGATCCTGAGCTGTTTCATCGTGTGGTGGGTGCGGCAACTCACTGTATCAGTTCATGCTCCCCAACTTGACTTGACTTGTGATTACGTATAGCAAACTTAGGCTATGTGCACACTACTGTACTATACTTTCATTTTAAAAAATGTAGATATTTGTCCCTGTTTTCGGCTTTCATCCACAATACCTTGGCGTTTCTAACGCTACTTATTCTAAACATCCTTTAGAGTTTGGTTTTGATCTTGCCCTTTTTTGACATAACGTCTCGGTTTTGTGCTGTTGATTTCCCAGTTGCTGTATTTCACTACGTTTTGACCACATCTTATCTCCCGATCAGACTCGTTTTTGCACTAAGCAGAATGACATCCAGGGCCGGTTTGTGCCTGGCACTGGTTGCTGCTGCAGTATGTCCTGGCCGCCTGCCATCCTGAACTGGATAAGCAGATTTAAATAATGAATGGCTGGTTTTATTAGGAAGTGCTCGACTGAACTGAAAAAGAGCACTCGACCTATAAGTTTGCATTAAACTGCTGAAGTCAGATTTTGCCAGCAGGTGCCAGAAGAGACCAGACAAATAGCAGAGTTGGAAAAGTCAAATTACTTTTATATTAGACAGAACTTTATGTGTCCCCCCAGGGGGACTGTGGCTTTGTACAAATAAATCAGTACATAAATGGATATAGATATATAAATATATTTACACACACAATGTGATCTGAACACACAGCAGCTTGTCTCAAAAAATAGAAAACTGACTTGGCAGTCACAGTCACAATCACAGTCATCTCAAAAGAGAACACAAGCCCGGGGACAACCTGTTAAAAAAGTGCGTAGTGAACAGCGGCGCTGCAGAAGGCTCCATCCACGGGGCTTCTATCCCAAACACCTGCCCCCCAGTGTCTCCAGTCCGTGTGTTTTAAACTGCCGCTAGGGTTTCATAGAGAGAATAAAAGATACTGAACTAAAGACTTGACGAGGAGAGAAAATAAAATGTTCAAATTTGTGTTATTAGTGCTGTGACGCAGGAGACGGACAGACACACGTAGACCATGGCAGCTGCTGGGCTCCACACATTTGAGAAGTGCCTCTGTCTGCTCCAATATCCTTCTGTCATCTGACTATTGCATCACTATACAACAACAGCAAACAGACATGGATGTATGACGTGTTAAAACACTATGTTCTGGTTAGTTTTCCAAATAGACCTTAATGTTAAATTTCCTCAGTTGCCTGTTAAGTTGTGCAGTCAGAAGGTGGGTGCTGTGCAGTCTCGCCTGTGCTTTACTGGAGTCGTTCGGCAGATTTGTGGATTCGGGTGTTTTGGGTACCCATAGGTGTTTTATGAAGCACACAGGAATTTACAAATACAAATACTGTGAACCCTTTATTGAAATAATTACATTGTCCAGATACAGTATTCCACTGTATATTCGTAACAATAAAGGTACCAAAGTGGTTGTTCAGACCTGCACAAAAATGAAATACATTTAAAAAATGTATATTTAAAATGTACCACTACCAACATTAAAGTATTTTAAAACTAGCTGTGCTATCTGTCTAAATCTAAGTATTCAACATAGACCTCTGCGTTAACATTTGGGATTTATAAAAGCAGTGTTCATTTCTTGTGATGCACCATCTGTTGGAATACCAAATGCAATGCATATGTCTATGCTATATGCCGTTTAGTATGGGATTCATAAAAGCAGTGTTAATGCTTGTGATGCACCATCAGTTAAAATGACAAATACAATGCATATGTCCCTTTTATGTGCAATTTGGTATTGGAATCATAAAAGCATTTTTAATGTTTGTGATGTGCTATCTGTTGGAATGACAAATGTAATGAATATGTATCTGTTATATGCCATTTGGTATGGGATTTGTAAAAACAGTTTTAATGTTTGTGATGCACCATCTATTGGAATGACAAATGCAAAGCATTTTATTACTACAAATATTTGTGATGTATCATCTGTTGGAATGACAGAGGCACACAGATAAAAGAACATACAGACACTTATCCTTTTATTATATTACTAGGTGTGCTACCCATCTAACATGGGCTAAAATCTAAATAATCAATATAGACTTCAGCATTAAGATTTGCAATCCACAATGCAATGCATATGTCTCTGTTATATACCATTTGGTATGGGATTCGTAAAAGTAGTGTTAATGTTTGTGATGTGCCATAAGTTGGTAAGACAAATGCAACGCATATATCTCTGGTATGTGCCATTTGGTATGAGATTCATAAAAGCGTTGATGTTTGTGATGCACTGTCTTTTGAAATAACAAATTAAATTAACATGTCTCTGTTATATTCCATTTGGTATGGGGTTCATGAAAGCAGTTTTAATGTTTGTGATGTGATCTGTTGGAATGACAAATGCAATTTATTTTATTACTACATACATTTGTGATCTGCCATCTGTTGGCATGATAAATGTAATGCATTTTATTACAACAAATATTTGTGGCGCAGTATCTACTGGAATGAGAGACACAGATACAAGGACACACAGGCACTTATCCTTATATTTTACTAGGTGTGCTACCCACCTAAGATGGATTGAAATCTCAATAATCAATGTAGACCTCAGAGTTAACATTTGTAGTGTACCATATACTTTCCCATGTCTCTGTTATATGCCATTTGATATAGGGTTCATAAAACAATGTTAATGTATGTGATACATTATATGTTGGTGTTTCTTCTAATTAAGGAATTGATTGGGGTGAAACTGGTTGGAGTTTGAATCCACACCTTAGCTGGCCATCTGTTGGCTCACAAACTTTACACCTCATTTCTGCTTGGCTGCCATTTATGGAAATAGGAAGCAAAAAAGAGTACTGAGTATTTATAAATAAGACACCTAAAGTGAAGGAAAAAGAAGTTAATTAACAGCAGAAATTGGACACCAATTAAGAACATGGTAGGAAGGAACTCCTGCAGCCACTGTAGCCCTCCATGATCAGAATTGGTCACCTCAGCCATAGGGGAACCATTTTTAGTTCCCATAAGAACCATCCACATGAAGCTCCTAGAAAGAACATGTATTAATTTAGATCCATAACAGGCTCCATAAATGGCCATAAACAGATGATAACAGATCTGTGAAATACCAAAGGGCTCATCATTTTAAACTATATAACACAGACTGAGTTCAGGCTTTCTTGATCTGTTTGTATTCTGCTACACTTTTAAAAATAAAGGCACCAAAGCAAGTTGTGCTACAGAGGAGCCATTTTCGGTTCCCAAATTAACCACTCACATGAAGGTTCCAGAATGAAGAAACATTTATCTAAATCCATGACAGATCTCATAAACAGCCACATGATACCAGATTTGTGAAATAACTGCAGTGTTCCTGACTTTAAAAGGACTCCTACTGCATACCATAGCAGGCTAAGCTCAGGTTTTCTTGATCTGTTGTGTCCTGCCTACTATACTGTAAAGGCTTCTGTTTTGTCCACATATTAGGATCCTTTTCAGAGCCCTGAAAATGAAGTGTTTTTTCTTTTTCAAGGAATGGTCCTTCGAGCAACCACAGCACCCAGTAATGTGCCGTTTTAAACCCGTTATTTTTTAAGAATGTAATTCCCAAATAGACTGAGAAATGATGAATATGATAGTAAAGAATGCCTGCCGACAAATGAATAATGATTAGATGAAAGTGTCACGTAATGAAGCGATTAGCGAGGGGCGCGCGTTTATTTATACGTGACATCTGATAGGCTACACGGCTGTCAAATTAGGAGATGAAGACTAACGAGTGTCAGGTGGGCTCTGGCACGTCTCCCGCACACATTAGTGACAATCCGACCGGCCGAACAAGGCAGCGGCCAACGGGGGCAAATGATGTCGCTAAGAGTCTGACACGAAACAGAGACGGCATTGTTAAAATCGCAAAGCCGCACCTGGACAGCCCTTGGCGTGCGAGTCTCGAGATGTTAAACATCTTGCGACTTTAACGAAAAACAGAGGTTTCTTGTTTGAGAATAAGAACTTAAGATGAAAAATATTTACATTTGCTGAACAATATAGGACATTTTATCTTATGATACTTTGAAGAACGTGTGCTTATCTAACCCAAATAATTTGGACCAGCTCTCAACAAAGTTTAAGTTTTATATCCCTTTGGCAATTTAAATGTAGATGGATTTGGTTGAAGCAGACTCGGTTAACATTACTGAATAATTACTGCAGAGTGCATTAAATCGATTGCAAACATCCATCTAGCAATATAAAGTTTCATTAGTTTATCATTGTGCAAGCGAATCCCAAATCCAACTACGTCTACCTAAAAACGAAATCTAAACTCGAAGACTTAGTGCCAGTAGCCAGCAGATGTCGCCACTGAGCTGCAATATAAACTGCTGCAGCACCTGACTTGAAGGCAGCCGTCAGCATTTAGGAGACACCGAGAAGCAGAGTAACGTGGAGAATAACATCATGTTGAGGTGAAACATCCAGAATTCAGTGTAGTACTAAAGTTCATTTATATGGGAGATTGTAGACATTGGCGGTATCTGACCAGGGCCGGATTAACTATTAAGCAAAATAAGCACATGCTTAGGGCATCAAGGGAAGGAGGCACCACAAAAAGGTTCCATTGCCGGATTTACAATAGAGCATATGGTGCAAAACTGCACAATAAGTAACATTTTCCATTTTTGTTTCATTATGAAAAATAAAATTTTGTTTTACTGTTTATTATTATTTATATTTTGAATTAGATATATATGGGGGTACCAAAATCTTTTAAGAGTTTAGGGCCTCTAAAGGTCTTAATCCGGCCCTGTAACTGACTATACAGCCATCTACTGTTTCATGATATTGTAAAGATTTGCCAGTCCCTTTGCAAGTTGTATTTACTCATTTTGTCTGTTATAATTTGTGTTGTCCCTTTGTGTAAAGGAATCTATTATATAGTGCCTTTCACATCTATCTATCTATCTATCTATCTATCTATCTATCTATCTATCTATCTATCTATCTATCTATCTATCACAATGTAATACTTTCGTGTCCTACCATCTATACACACATTTGCCCTTATAAAATGCATTCTTGTCAATTTATCTAAATTTTTAATCTTGCCTACTACACTGTCTATCTATCTATCTATCTATCTATCTATCTATCTATCTATCTATCTATCTATCTATCATAAAATACATTTCTCGTCAATTTATCTACATATTTAATCTTGCCTACTATGCTATCTATCTATCTATCTATCTATCTATCTATCTATCTATCTATCTATCTATCTATCTATCTATCTATTCATTATCCTGCCTTCTATACTAATTTCTATCTGTCTATCATAAAATACATTTCTCGTCAATTTATCTACATTTTTAATCTTGCCTGCTATGCTATCTATCTATCTATCTATCTATCTATCTATCTATCTATCTATCTATCTATCTATCTATCTATCTATCATAAAATGCATTCTTGTCAATTTATCTAAATTTTTAATCTTGCCTACTACACTGTCTATCTATCTATCTATCTATCTATCTATCTATCTATCTATCTATCTATCTATCTATCTATCTATCTATCTATCTATCTATCTATCTATCTATCTATCTATCTATCTATCATCATTTACCACAGGAGTGCTTTGCTAGACGGGCCTTCCTTGAAATGACAGCAAGACAGAATTCTGCTTTATTTCTGCTCTTTTTGCTTAGCCCATAACCAGGGTAGTTTCATCCCACGTCTGGTGCTTTTTTAATTTTTTGTTTATTTTGCCCTTTTATGAAATGGGACAACCCAGCTGGCTCCCCAAATTCTTATTTGACAGTCTGTAATTCCTGCACCCAGCCACACTTAACATTCGTATCTTTGTGATGTGTCTGAGAAGGCCGCTCTACACCTTGAGAAAAGCTCACCCAGACACAGAGAGAACATGCAAACCCCTCACAGATTCAAACGCAGGACTCTGTGAGGTAGCAGCGCTAAACACTGTGTGCCAACCTGCAACCCATGTGCTCAGTCTGTAATGAAACACAGATGAACGGACACACATTTGCACGGGTCCTCTTTTTCAAAGAGCTTGGCTAATGTCCCGCAGCAATTAGACTTGCACAATCTTCTAATCAGGAGTTTTTGCTTCCAAGTAAGTTTATTCACTGCAAAAGAAAAATTTGTCTTCTGTTACTGCAGAGTCCGTTCCAAATCAAATGACGCACCTTTGGAACTGAAGCAGATAACTATTGTACTCCCCCCATTATTATCAACCCTGGAAGTCTTTCAAGTAATGTTCTTGTAACCTCAGATGTTAGTTTGGAATTTTATGAAGCGTATTCAGGCTTGTTACATTAGAGTGTATGGGATTAAAAGAACATATGAAAGGTTTAAAATGGGAGCAGCTCAGTCTGTCCCTTCATTCATTCATTCATTCATTCATTCATTCACTCATTCCCTGGTCAGCCAGCCTCCCTGGGGCTTTATCTTGTCCTTTGAATGATTCCTGAATTTCAGTTGATTCAAGTGGAAAGTTGCGCATGAAAAAGATACTTCCACTGCAGTACTTTGCTTGTGGCTTTCCCAGTCAATTCCAATCAAAATCTCTCTCTGTAACCTGCCGTCAAACAACATTAGGCAGTAGGCAAACAGAGGAGATGTGGACATTTATATACTGCTCAAAAAATTAAAGGCACACTTTTGAATGAGAGTACAGCATCAAGTCAATGAAACGTGTGGGCTATTGATGTGGTCAGTGAAGTAGCAGAGGGTCTTGTTCATCAGTTTCAGCTCCTTTGGGGCACTAGAGGGGCAACAATGAGACAAACCCCCAAAACAGGAATGAATGGTTTAACAGGTGGAGGGAGGCCACTGACATTTTTCCCTCCTCATCTGTTTTGTCACTCGTTTTGCATTTGGCTACTGTTGGTGTCACAACTGGTAGCACGAGACCATACCTGAACCCTACAGAGCTGGCACAGGTAGTCCAACTTTTCCAGGATGGCGCGTGCCATTGCCAGAAGGTTTGCTGTGTCTCCCAGCACAGTTTCAAGGGCATGGAGGAGATTCCAGGAGACAGGCAGTTAGCTGGACAGGGCCCCTCATAGAAGGTCCTTAACCCATCAGCAGGACTGACTGGTATCTGATCCTTTAGGCAAAGAGGAACAGGACGAGCACTGGCAGAACCTACAAAATGACCTCCAGCAGGCAGGCAGGCAGGCAGGCAGGCCACTATTGTGAATGTCTCTGACATCTCAAACAATCAGAAACAGACTTCATGATGGTGGCCTGATGGCCCAACATCCTCTAGCGGGCACTGTGGAGCCCGATTGGCATTTTCCATAGAATACCAGAATTGGCAGGTCCAACACTGGCACTCACAGATGAGAGCAGGTTCACCCTGAGCACATATGACAGACGTGAAAGGGTTTGGAGAAGCTGTGGAGAACGTTATGCTGCCTGTGACATCGTTCAGCATGACCGGTTTGGTGGTGGGTCAGTGATGGTATATCTGGGGAGGCATATCCATGGAGGGGCACACAGACCTCTACAGGCTAGACAATGACACCTTGACTGCCATTAGGCATCGGGATGAAATCCATGGACCCATCATCAGACCCTGTGCTGCTGCAGTGGATCCTGGGTTCCTCCTGGTGCATGGCAATGCACGGCCTCATGTGGCGAGAGGATGAAGGAGTTGATACCACTGACTGCCAACCCACCACCATCATCCCCCTCCACTCACTCACTTGACCTCAGTCCAATAGAACACCTCTGGGTGGGATATTATGTTTCGGCACCATCTGACACCTCAGACTGTCCAGGAGCTCAGTGGTCCAGATCTGGGAGGAGATCCCCCAGGACACCATCCATCATCTCATTAGGACGTTGTCCGGCCTGGTGGGGGGCATACAAACTACTGAGTACCATTTGGAGTTACTGCGATGAAATTTCGTCAAAATGGATGAGCCTGCCTGCCACTGCATCATTTTTTCACTTTGCTTTTTGGGGTGTCTTTGAATTCAGCCCTCTCTCTATAGGTTGATCATTTTCATTTCCATCAAACGATGTGCCATACTTTCGTTAGCGGTGAGTTAACTGGAGCAAAAATGTCTGCTGTCACATCATCCAGGTGGATGCTGCGCATTGGTGGTGGTTGAAGTGGCTCCCCACTTACTGAAGCACTTGGAGTAGTGAGAAAAGCACTATATAAATGTAAAAAAACTCTTCTTCTTCCTCTTCTCTTTCTTCTTCTTCTTCTTCTCCTTCTTCTTCTTCTTATTATTATTATTATTGTTATTGTTATTGTTATTGTTATTGCTATTATTGAACACAAGGCAGGGAGCAACAACTACAACAGGTACCATTCCATCTCAGGGCACACAAAAGGCCGATTTCGAATATTCATTGAACCTGGTCTTTCAAAATGTGGGTGGACAAACCTGGAGGAGAAGGTCATATCCCATCAGGATGTCACCATTACGGCTGTTTTCTTTTTCCCTTTAAATGGAGTGCAGAAATTCTGGAGAACTTTCAGCTTTTTTTGATCTTTCCATAGAGCCAGACACCGACTCAGTGATGCCTACTCCCTGCTTGTCAGTGATTGCTTCTGCTGGTGTTTTGTGTTTCTTTCTCTTGAATGTTGTTTTCTGAACACTAGTTATTTATTTATTTACTTGCTTTCTTTGTTTCATGTGTTTTTTTCTTCTTTTGATATTTTTGTGTGTCTTTTTTTTAACTCTGCGATGCTTCAGAAGCTACAGCAGTGCATTACTAGCATATCTAACTTTGTAAGGTCAGGTCGGCAATTCAGGCCCTTGAGGGCTCCCAATAATTGTGTGCAGTTCTGGTTAATGGGCTGCAAAGAATATTCTAGAAGCTGTTGTGACCTGTAGGGGACATTGTAGAATCCCAAACACCCAGACACAACTACACAACTATCTCCCATGCAGTTTCGTCGACCTCCTCCTGACTCTGACTACTCAGCAGACAGAGGCGGCCCCTTTTATGCTTCCGGTGTCAAGGAGAAAACACTCCAGAGTCAAGCAGAAGCTCCTAAAAGTAGGGCCAGACCTTTCCAGCAGCTCCCCTGGGATCCCAAGCAGGGCTGCCCCACAGGACTGCAGCTCCCAACATGCCCTGCAGGTACATGAGTGGGTATACTGGCCCAGGAATGATGCCATCCAGTGTGTTGGGGGAGGCAATTCCTTCCCTGTCCATCCACTACATGGGAGGTAAGGGTACAGGGCTTATGAATCCCATACCAACTGGCATATAACAGAGACATATGCATTTGTCATTCCAACAGATGTCACATAACAAACATTAACCCTGCTTTTATGAATCCCATACTAAATGCCATATAACAGAGATGTATGCACTGCATTTTCAACAAATGGTGCATCACAAACATTAACACTGCTTTTATGAATCCCATAACATATGGCTTATAACAGAGACATATGTATTTCATTTGTCATTCCAACAGATGGAACATCACAAACATTTATAGTAATAAAACACATTTCATATGTCATTCCAGCAGATGTCACATCACAAACATTAACACTGCTTTTATGAAATCCATAACATATGGCATATAACAGAGACATATGCATTTCATTTGTCATTCCAACAGATGGTATATCACAAACATTTGTAGTAATAGAACACATTTCATATGTCATTCCAACAGATGTCACATCACAAATATTAACACTGCTTTTACGAATCCCATACTAAATGCCATATAACAGAGACATATGCACTGTATTTTTCTTCCAAAAAACGGTGCATCACAAACATTAACACTGCTTTTATGAATCCCATAACATACAGTATGGCATATAACAGAGCATATATGCATTTCATTAGTCATTCCAACAGATGGTATATCACAAACATTTGTAGTAATAAAACACATTTCATATGTCATTCCAACAGATGTCACATCACAAATATTACACTGCTTTTACGAATCCCATACTAAATGCCATATAACAGAGACATATGCACTATATATTTCATTCCAACAAATGGTGCATCACAAATATTAACACTGCTTTTACGAATCCTATACCATACCAGATGGCGCACAACAAACATTTGTAGCAATAAAATGCATTGTGTCACACAGTACAGAAAAGACCATCTTTATGTGCTATGCTCGTATTATGCTTATTTATTTTTTATGCAAACTCCAATTTGAATTCTCACCTTTTTTAGGGTTTTGGACCTCAATTAACTTGATTCTGTGTGACAAAGCTATCATTTATTTCACTTTTTCTGAAACACCATCTTGTTTTTTATTCAGGCCACCACCATTTGCAAAGAATTATTATTATTATTATTTGAACGTTCCCAGAACTCCTCAAAGTGTTCGACGTCACTGATGTCATCAAAGCGATGGTATTTAGGTCATCACAAGTGTTTCTGGCAAATTCAAGTTTGCGGATATAAACTCTTATTAGCGACATCAAACCACTTAGTCGTTTGATTTTCCCAGTTCCCGAATTTTAGCTCTAGTTTCTAACCTTTAATTTTAGTCTACTGTTTGGCTTCAAAGAAAGATTACAAAAAAAATTAATCCTAATAATTGGGATAAAATTTAGAAGTGATTGAACCACTGGGGTCAAGTGACCATAATAATCAGGGACGGATCTACCATCAGGGGACATTCTGGGTGTGCACACAAGGGACAGTGATGGCATGGGGCCTCAGTTGAAGAAACGATCAACAAATCTATGAGGTGAAAGGGGGTCCCCCCCATCTACTCGAATAGGGCGATAGTTACACTGAAAATCTAAAATGCACTAACAAAGTCCAATCGGTGTGGTAACATTACTTCAAGATAGACCCCACACAATAAAAAAAAAAATTGAAAGGGCTGTATTGGGATCCACTCTGGACTTTCTGGAGGAGAGAATGAAGATAAAACTCACGGCCATTATGAACAACACTGCAAATCCTCTCTCTGACACACCAACACTGAGTACTTTCAGCCTACAAATTATTCAGAAGGAGAAACTGTAGCCGTACCACAAATTGAGGAGTTGGAGTAGGAGTTGAAGGTTTTCTGCTCTGACTCCACAGCCCTGCTATACAGTAATGTGTCTCAAATGCACTATGAATTATGTGACGGGCTCCTCTTACAAGGTCAACTGGGGAACAGATGAGGGTGTGACGCAGCTACTACCTTCTGACCTGCAACTATATTTACCTACAGCAATGCACCTTTATAACGTGTCATCGTGATTGTGACTGCTCTCTTCACTCTTTAGCCAAATCACACGTTTTCTTTGTGTGATAAGTGGTCTGTGGCATTCGGCAGGTTTTGAATAAATAATCAACATCCCGAGAGCATGCAGGCTCAGAGTGAGCTCAAGATGTGCGCATGGCGGTGCTGCTCCGGGTTTGATTGCTGTGCTGGGCTGATCGCGCACTCACGTGCCAAAGCAAGCGGATCAGTCAGGTGCCAACATTCATGCCCCGGAGTGGGTGGGCAGAGGATTACATCTGCACTCAATCAGGCAAATAATAATAATAATAATAATACATTTTATTTATATAGTGCCTTTCCCATGCTCAAGGCACTTACAGAATATAATAAAGAATGGCAGCGTATACAGTATATAGCATTGTACAAACCAGATAAATAAATAAAGAAGATTAAGACAGTGAATTCTGAAAAAAAAAGAAACAGACAACATAATTGATGGTCTCTCGCACACACACACACACACACAGGTTACATGGGCATCTTGACAGAGAAGTAAACTGAGAGAAGGGTAATAAAGTCAAGTAGAGCTAAAAGCCTTCCTGAACAGATGAGTTTTGAGTTGTTTTGTAAAAGAATTCATGGAGTCGGCTGACCTGATTAATTTTGGTAGGTCATTCCAGAGTCTGGGCGCTATACAGCTGAAGGCCCTGTCACCCATAGAGTGTAGATTAGTGAGGGGCACAACAAGATTACCAGAATCAGAGGACCTTAGTGGGCAGGCAGGCATATAGTGATGGAGAAGGTCACTGATGTAGTTTGGTGCGAGGTTATTTAAGGCTTTGTAGGTTATTAGTAGGATTTTATATTCGATTCTGTAGGACACAGGGAGCCAGTGAAGATGGAGCAGGATGGGTGTGATGTGCTCACTGCTGCTGGTTCGAGTAAGGACTCTTGCGGCTGAGTTTTGAATAAGCTGGAGCTGTGATATAAGATTAGAAGGGGCACCTGCCAGTAGGGAATTACAATAATCGATGCGGGATGTGATAAAAGCATGGACAAGTTTCTCAGCGTTAGAAAAGGAGAGGAAGGAGCGAACACGGGATATGTTACAGAGGTGAAAGTAAGAAAGTTCCTTAATGTGATTTATGTGGGCGGAATAAGTGAGGGAGGAATCAAAAATGACACCAAGATGTTTTACAGTAGAGGCAGGTCTGATGAGATCACCGCCAAGATGGACTGGGAAGGAGCTCATTTTATTAAGCTGCATTTTAGTCCCAATTTGCAGGAGTTCAGTTTTATTGCAATTTAATTTTAAAGAGTTCTGCTCCATCCAGGTTTTAATTTCACTAAGGCAGGTTGTGAGCTGAGAAAGCTCTGATGAAGTTCCACTTTTAACATTGAAGTAGAGCTGGGTATCATCTGCATAAAAATGATAACCCAGTCCATAGCTACGGATAATATGGCCAAGGGGAAGCATATAAATACAGAAAAGCAGAGGGCCGAGGACAGAGCCCTGAGGAGCTCCTTGTGTGACTGGCGCTGAGCTGGACCTGCTGTTGCCAATACTAACAAACTCTTGTCTATCAGTCAGTTAGGACTTGAACCACTGGAGGGCAGTGCCAGAGATACCCAGCATGTTCTCCATTCTGGACAGTAGGATGTCATGTCTGACCGTGTCAAATGCTGCACTGAGGTCTAAGAATTAATATGCTGGTTTGTCCAGAGTCTGCTGCCATAAGCAAATCATTGGTTACCCGTAGCAGAGCAGTTTCACAGCTGTGCCGCACCCTGAAACCAGACTGAAAGGGTTCCATCAAATTATTAGAGGTTAGGTAATTGGTGAGTTGGGAAGCTACAACACGCTCAAGAACTTTTGACAGGAAATGTAAGTGGGAAATAGGCCGGAAATTGTTAAGATTGTCAGCATCAAGACCAGACTTTTTTAACATTGGGGTTACAGAAGCTCTGAGCCCACACAGCTGGGAGACACAGACACAGAGGAAGAAGAAAAAGAAAAAACAAGGATAGAATAAAGACAGAGAAAGAAAATGGAGGTTAAGGAGTGAAGGAATTGAGATGGCAGGATCAAAGAAGCCAGGTTGCGGTAGAGCGGAAACAAACAGAAGAGCATCGGGACGACGCTCGGGGGCCATTCAGCTGAGTGTTTGTTTATGGGGTAACTGGAGTGGCCGGATACTCGCTCCCACATAAGACCGAGGAATGGCAGCAGGAGCTGAAGGATCGAGGCTTGGTGTGGTAACCTGCTGGGAGCCATTAACATCGGGGACCTGAGCCTGTGGGAAAAGGTCGGCGGGACGTCTCCTGTGTCTGCAGGACCCCATACGGGGTAAGCAGAGGAGACATCAGTTTCAGAAAGAAGCACCATTTTTTTAAAGAGCAGATTCCTGCTTGTGCTTTTTAACCTCATTTTAATGGAATGATTTATTAATTTTATGGATTATTTATTTATTGATTGAACTGAATTTGGCCATTTATTTGGAAAACTGCACGTTTTGAATTTTGGGGTTGAATTTTAATAAAAGCCCCAGACACCTTTTCTGCACCTACCCCTTGCTGCATGTGTGTTGTCCTCATTTGATTGACTATTGACAGTTCGGTTTCAAGAGGCTCCCACAAGCAAGAAGGCTGTCACACTTTGTTATAATTGTTATGTATTTCTTCATGTTGTCACGTGCGTGTGCCTTGGGGACAGTGAAAGGGCTCTGGTGTTTCTCCGCCACTCCATGGGATGGCACTGTGTGGTGACGCCTTCTCTTTTCCCCTACTCTGCAGACCAGAAGATTGATGGCTTTAACCCCCCCCAACATCACTCTTGATGTCACTGCCCACCTGGCTCCGCCTCTTCCTGTCTGGAAATCAAC
This sequence comes from Erpetoichthys calabaricus, assembly GCF_900747795.2. NCBI lineage: Eukaryota > Metazoa > Chordata > Cladistia > Polypteriformes > Polypteridae > Erpetoichthys > Erpetoichthys calabaricus. The sequence continues at coordinate 88,520,148 of NC_041410.2, read as the reverse complement.
ATAACCGGCGACTCCGCCTTTCTTTGAGTTAGTTCAATCTCGGAATCCTGTCTGAAAGGACACTTTAAAGTTTAAAGTATTGCTTACTTTTTGTGAAGACATTGTCACAAAATGACTCCAGACAGTTAAAAAAGGTTTGGGGCAGCCACCTGTATTTTATGTTCCTGGCTGCAAAAGTTTGAAAAGTTTGAGTTGCTTACAAGACTGAGTCCAAAAACAGAATTGACTATGTGGAGGTAAGATGGCGGTTTTAAGGGCTGATGGAGGAAATGATGTCATTTATGCTGGAACCGGAAGTGACATATTTCGGGACAAGAAGTGACATCATCAGGCGGGGTGAACCTTCAATCCATGGGACAGTAAGTGACGTCATCAGAGGCGCCGGAACCTGGCGGGATTTCCTGGGAATGGTCTGGAAGGAACTGAGAGAGAGACAGTCAGCACACTCTGCCACCCCCTGGTCTGATGTAGTATTACAATTACTCAAGCCCTTTAGCTGCCTCCTAATCGCACGTGTGTGACAACGTTTATATGGGGTTTGCCCACGGGTGCCCTCTTGTTCTTACATTTAATTTATTTATTCATTCAGCTTCTGTCCTTGGGACTAATAAAGTGCTCATCTAATTTTTAGTTTATTTTTGCCCAGGGTGTGAAGGGTTGCTAAATATTATAAATGCATTGCACTTAGAAGTGGATCTGCTTCAGGGAAATCAACGAACTTTGGTCCACCCTTATGTCCAAACTCCAATGTCCAGTAACTTCTGTCTTAGAATTAGTAATATTAGCCGCATGAAATGTGCGGCCCCTCTTTTTCACATCTTATTTGCCGTGAACTCACGTTGCAGGATTCTCGAATGCAACATGTGATGCCAGGGGCTTCTTCGAAAGTGCCGCATTTCCACTTGAATCATTACATCTCAGCCTCTTGCTTGTCACCTGCTTTCATTTTTCACAAGAACATGGGACTTGTGGACTGAATTTTATTACCTGTACCAGTGTCAACATCTTAGCTGCCTCAGTTCGAGGAAACATCAGGGAATACTGAGGGACACTCTTGAAAGGAGGCGCATCGCTTTCAGGAGGTGAGATGTCATTTCAGAATGTGAGGGGCTGCAGCACAAAGCTTGGGATTTTTAGAGAGGAATTAAATATGAAGAGCGGGGCTTTTATTTGTGAGGATGATAAAAAGTTTATGGAATTGTTATAAAGGCCACATGTTTCAGTACCTTGGTGAAGAACTACTAAATCTTTAGATGAAATTCAAATCAGATCTAATATGCTTTCATAGGGGAAAAAATAAATGATAAATGGTATTCATTAAAGCATCTACAGTATTGCTTCACTTATAGGCAATCAATAGATCAATCAGTAGATATCTTTATATCAAATCTGATCGTAGTGTTAGCATAATCTAATGTACAGGCACACAAAGTTCATCTTGAAAATGAGCAGCCTGCTCTCAGGTCGTGACATCCAATCTCATATTACATTTGGTCACCCAGGGGTCTGCGGAGGGGGTCTCAACCCGGCCTTGTCATAATATAATTACAATGTTTTTAGTGTTTTGGTAGAACGCTGATGCACAGACTAAAACTGTTAGGTTTAACTTTGCTAGTGCAGATTTTGAACAAATGTGGCAAAGTCTAAAATGGATAAACTGGGAGACGTTTTTAAGTGTGGGAGCAGTGGAACCGATTTAGAAACATTTTATGTATAATGCAGGACAGGTTCATCCCAGTATTTGAAATTAGTAAGAAATTGTAAAAAATAATAATAATAATAATAATAATAATGACAAGATGTAAAAGAAAAAACCCCAATGCAAACCATAGAGCATATAAGAGCATGAAGGCAACCATTAAAAAGAGCATTAGGGAAGTTAAAAGGCAGTTGAAGGAAAATATAGCAGCAAAGTCAAAAGACGACCCAGTGAGATTCCTTCTGCATTTTATTATTATTATTATTATTATTATTATTATTATTATTATTATCACGCTTCTTTTAACTTCACCTGATTGTTGTCTGGTACAAATCTTGTAATCGATATTTAACTCACTTCCTATTGTCTAAATGACTTGAAATTTTGCACACTTACTTCCGATGACAATACATGGATCGATAATCAGTTTCACTAATTGATCAATTAATCCATGTTAATTAAGAAAGGAAATTTACATATGAAGAACAGTTAAAGATTTCGCCAATAGATGGCGATAGTAACGGATAGAAATATTAAAGGAAGTGTTAAAATATCGATTATAAAAGTATACTAGATAGATAGATACTTTATTAATCCTCAAGGGGAACTTCACAACCAACCCAAGACTAAAAAGTTGAAAATAATATATATATAAAAATACTTTTTAAAAACCACGCTTATATTAAGTTAAAAGTGTGCTAAAAAGTAAAAAATAAGTCTCTCATACATCACTCATAGTGAAAAGTTAAGCAAAATGACACCTTTTATTGGCTAAGTAAAAAGATTACAATATGCAAGCGTTTAAGGCAACTCAGGCACCTTCTTCAGGGAAGATCTTCACTACATTCATAATGGCTAACACAGTACAACACCCTAGTGTGAATTTCCCATTGGGATTAATAAAGTATCTATCTATCTATCTATCTATCTATCTATCTATCTATCTATCTATCTATCTATCTATCTATCTATCTATCTATCTATCTATCTATCTATCTATCTATCTATCTATCTATCTAGTACTACATACTACATACATCACTCGTAAAAATCAACATTCAAAAAACACTTCTTAAAATCTTAGCAAGAGCGCCCACCTTTTACTTTACGAGTGATGTATGAGAGGGGTGGCACGGTGGCGCAGCGGTAGCACTGCTGCCTAGCAGTTAGGAGATCCGGGTTCACTTCCCAGGTCCTCCCTGCGTGAAGTTTGCATGTTCTCCCCGTGTCTGCATGGGTTTCCTCCCACAGTCCAAAGACATGCAGGTTAGGTGCATTGGCAATCCTAAATTGGTGTGTATGTGTGTGTGTCTGTGCCCTCTGGTGGGCCGGCGCCCTGCCCAGGGTTTGTTTCCTGCTTTGCGCCCTGTGCTGGCTGGGATTGGCTCCAGCAGACCCCCGTGACCCTGTAGTTAGGTTAGGGTTGGATAATGGATGGCTGGAGGAACCATTGGCTCCACCATAAGAGGCACTCCGCACTATGCACTCTGTGTAAGACCCCAAGCAAGATCTGGCTCCTCCCACTTTGGATGGAGGCGGAGCCATTGGCATCTCATGTGACATTCTTGTGACAGCCCCCTTCTTTATTTCTCTGATAAAGGTCATCGTGTCCCGAAATTGCAAAAATATTGAAATATTGGGAATGCTGTGGGTGGCACGGTGGCACACTGGGTAGCGCTGTGTGGAGTTTGCATGTTCTCCCTGTGTCTGCGTGGGTTTCCTCACACAGTCCAAAGACATGCTGGTTAGGTGGATTGGCGATCCTAAATTGGCCCTAGTGTGTGCTTGGTGTGTGGGTGTGTTTGTGTGTGTCCTGCGGTGGGTTGGCACCCTGCCCGGGATTGGTTCCTGCCTTGTACCCTGTGTTGGCTGGGATTGGCTCCAGCAGACCCCCGTGACCCTTTGTTCGGATTCAGCGGGTTGGACAATGGATGGATGGATGGACTATATCTATATGTGTATAAACATAACTGTGATGTTGGAATATAAATGTTTCTGATTTTTTTTATTTTTACATTTAAACCTTACTCTTCTGTATATATTTCACATTATTATGGGGTGTAGCTTTGCCAGTAACCATTCCTGCTTACAAAAGCCATTGAACATCACTGTGCTCTCAGGCAGTCTGTCCTTAGTTAATTGATGCCTGACTTTCCTTGGTTGAGTTTTATTTGAAAAAAGCCTTAAATAATTCTTCCCAACGCCTGGGTCCAGGTCTCTGGATCAAAATAGTTTGTGTAAATTGGTCCCATCTGGAGTTAAAAGGGAGATGCTAAGAGCTTGCTTGGTGACAGCTCAGATGTCAGTAATCTGCAGAACCCTCAGATGGTCCCATGCTCTGTGGCTTTTTAAATCTCCGTGTTAGCTGATGTCAAAATAACACCATCTGATTAGAAGAGTCTACACGTCCAGCCTCACCTCCTAAATCTCTCAGCAGAAGATTATGTGCCAGCCTTGGATTTAGTCGCAAATCAAAACAGAGGTGATCAGAAGGACCAAACAGGGCGCACTCTTGTGCCGTCGGTAAACGATATGCTGACGAACACATCGACCTTCTACTTATTGTTGTTTATTTTAACCTTCATTCTCCTGGAATGGCCTGTACCTTCTCTCAAAAAGTCAATTGCTTAACAACTTAAGAGCTGTGCTCCAGATACCCTGTTTGTCCAATTTGGCTCCCAGCAGGTGTCCTGTTCAATAATCTGGGCTGAACGCTCAATCTTCTGTAAACTTCTGGGCTGCCAGCTCTTTCATTATTTACGAATCTGATAAGTACATACACTTGTATGCCAGAGAGCACTGTTGAAGACAGGCCAGTGTCCTTTACAAACTACAAACACAGTGCCCTCCATAATTTTTGGGACAAAGTTGCATTTATTATTGCTATCCCCCTCTGCTGCAACATTTCAAATTACAAATCAAACAGTTCAGACATCGTGATTAAAGTACACATTGCCACCTTTCATTTAAGGGGATTTGCACACATTTCGGTCACACTGTGGTCCCCCCGTTTCAACGCACCATAATGTTTGGGACAAGTTGTATCACAGATGTTTGTGATTACTCAGGTGGGTTTCATAGCTTCATAAGAGACCTCAGCCTTCTTCTACTCTTTGGAGTCTGTAGTTGCCATTGTTCAACGTGAGGACAAGACTTGAGCCAATGAAAGTCAAAGAAGCCATTATGAGGCTGAAAAATGAGAATAAAACCATTTGAGACATCCATAACACCTTAGGATGACAGAAATCAACTGTCTGGTTATATCATGAAGAAGGAAGAACACACTGGTGGGCTCAGTAATCACAAAGGAACTGGTAGGCCAAGGAAGACCTCCACTGCTGATGAGAGAAGAATCATCATTGTGGTCAAGAGAAAGTCCCCAACACCTGACCGACATATCACACACAGACTTCAGAGGGCCGACGTGTGTGTGCCAGAGATGACCATCAGCAGAAGACTTCATGAACACAAACACAGAGGCAAACCACAAAAACAGAATGGCCAGATTACAGTTTGTGAAAAAGGAGCCTGCAGAATTCTGGGAAAAGGTCTTGTGGACAGACGAGACAAAGATGAACCTCATCAGAGTGATGGCAAAGTGTGGAGACCACAAGGAACTGCCCAAGATCCAAAGCAGACCACCTCATCTGTTACACATGGTGATGGGGGTGTTATGGCTTGGGCATGTATGGCTGCCACAGGTCCTGGCACACTTCCCTTCGGTGATGATGGAACTGCTGACGGCAGACGCACAATGAATTCTGAGGTGTGCAGAAACATCTGATCTGCTCAGGTTCCACTCAGTGCCTCCAAGCTCACTGGAGACATCCCCATGCTCTGTGTTTTGCTGGTTCTTAGGGAGAAGATATTCTTTGGAACAGCATTTCTCAGTTGTGATGGTGTATGTTCATAAAGGCTCTGAAACTGAAAAAGCCAACTGCATGTATCCGGGAGTTTGTTGCCAACATTACAAGAAGACGCCCTCATAAGTCAACGTGCCGATTATACCACAACAGGGGAGTCGCGTCAATGAACATGTTATGGCTGTTTGTGCTGTCTCGGTAGAGTGATATATTACTCTACTTTCCCCTTTTGTATTATTAATATGTAGCCTTTGTCAAAATGCCTCAAATCTCCCAGACTTACCACTGTTTAAAAGGTATTGTACCATATAACATCTCCCCACCTTCCCTTCTACATTTATAACCTCAGGCAATTAGGTGTAGTAAAAGACAAGCAGGAGTTAAGTCACACTTTAAATAATGTATTATTAATAATATTCATAAATAATAACAATAAGCGGGCGGCACGGTGGTGCAGTGGGTAGCGCTGCTGCCTCACAGTTGGGAGATCTGGGGACCTGGGTTCGCTTCCCGGGTCCTCCCTGCGTGGAGTTTGCATGTTCTCCCCGTGTCTGTGTGGGTTTCTTCCCACAGTCCAAAGACATGCAGGTTAGGTGGATTGGCAATTCTAAATTGGCCCTAGTGTGTGCTTGGTGTGTGGGTGTGTTTGTGTGTGTCCTGCGGTGGGTTGGCACCCTGCCCTGGATTGGTTCCCTGCCTTGTGCCCTGTGTTGGCTGGGATTGGCTCCAGCAGACCCCCGTGACCCTGTGTTCGGATTCAACGGGTTGGAAAATGGATGGATGGATGAATAACAATAAGCAAAGTACAAGTGAATATTGGCAACCATACAACCTGATAAATGCTGATGTGGAATTTCAGGTGGCACGCAGACTTGTTTGTTACTTGAAATGTCTTCATTTTTGGTCAGCTTTCTTCAGAACAAGCCGCACGCCTGTCTCAATATGGCTTCCGAGCTATCCTTCTCAATGTGGTCTGTTTCAGTTCATGGTGTGTGAGAAATCTCCTTCATTATACAGTATGGTAGAAGTGAGAGGGAGGGGTAAAGCAAGCAAATTTATAAACTCTCTGTCCAAACCCTACAGCCAATAGGGTGCCATGATACTTAATGGCTTCAGGCAACTTTAGACCAATAGAATTCTGGTGCGACCCAATGGTTTCACACTTGCCCCCAGTGCCATTTGTTAAGGTGAAGCTTGCCAGTTAGACAGTTGGCCTCCATGCGGGGGCTGATTGAGAGGGTCCTGCAGAGAATCACTTGCCGAACTGGCTTGTTGGCATTTCCCCCAACCCTGTCATAAAATTGCAAAGACTCAGTTCTAAAAAGAAGGGGAGGGTTCTTAACCATCAAATATTGCTGTTCTTATCGATGATATAACACTAATGTCTAAGTTACTAATAAAAACATACAAAATATTTATCAACTTATATACAAAATTCACACCACAACACTGATTTATCTGACAAAATGAAAAATGAGCAGCGGAATCGCAGTCCGAGAATGGGCAACAGGTCGAAACTGGGAGTCAAAACGATCGAGCATCAAAACCGAAATGACAAACAGAAATTGCAAAAAAAAGAAGAGCACAGTTTCAGAAAACGAGAAGGGCAGAAAATAATCTCTTATTCTTTTATAACAGTGAAACGAGGGTTTCTTAACTAAATTCGGACACCCAAAGATGATTTTTAAGTGATCGCTCTGATGACGTGTCTAACGAATGCATAGTAGGGAAGCGTTACCAAGGAAACAGCAAATACAAAAAGCTCTTAAATAGTGGCAATAATAGGAAAAACAAAATGGCGTCACGGAAAACATACACAAATTATATGGCTCTTAATTAAGCCAGATTTCTGACCACATATTCAAAATCACTGCATATGAAAACTCCCAGAATTCCATATAAGTATAAGTATAAGGCGCAGTGGTAGTGCTGCTGCTTTGCAGTAAGGAGACTGTTGAAGATTGTGGGTTCTCTTCCCGGTTCCTCCCTGTGTGGATAGCGCTTTGAGTACTGAGAAAAGCGCTATATAAATGTAATGAATTATTATTATTATTATTAAGTATTGCCAGAGATGAGATTAAAAGGACTAAAATCTATAAAAATTCAAGATCACAGTAATACAACTTGGCATCACTGCTTGTGGAGACCATTTTCAGAACGATGTTTTTTTCATGTGATGACACGGCTATCGTGGGCTACATCAGGAATGGGCTGTAGGAGGAGTATAGGAACCTAATCAATGACTTTGTTAAATGGTGCGACTCAAACCACCTACACCTGAACACCAGCAAAACCAAGGAGCTGGTGGTGGATTTTAGGAGGCCCAGACTCCTCATGGACCCCGTGATCATCAGAGGTGACTGTGTGCAGAGGGTGCAGACCTATAAATATCTGGGAGTGCAGCTGGATGATAAATTGGACTGGACTGCCAATACTGATGTGCTGTGTAAGAAAGGACAGAGCCGGTTATACTACCTTAGAAGGCTGGCGTTCTTCAACATCTGCAATAAGATGCTGCAGATGTTCTATCAGACAGTTGTGGCGAGCGCCCTCTTCTACACGATGGTGTGCTGGGGAGGCAGCATTAAGAGGAAAGACGCCTCACGCCTGGACAAACTGGTGAGGAAGGCAAGCTCTATTGTTGGCATGGAGCTGGACAGTTTAACATCTGTGGCAGAGCGAAGGGCGCTCAGCAGGCTCCTGTCAATTATGGAGAATCCACTGCATCCACTAAATAGTATCATCTCCAGACAGAGGAGCAGCTTCAGCGACAGACTGCTGTCACTGTCCTGCTCCACTGAGAGATTGAGGAGATCGTTCCTCCCCCAAACTATGCGACTCTTCAATTCCACCCGGGGGGGTAAACGTTAACATTTAACATTATACAAAGTTATTGTCTGTTTTTCACCTGCATTATTATCATTCTTTAATTTAATATTATTTATTGTATCAGTATGCTGCTGCTGAAGAATGTGAATTTCCCATTGGGATTAATAAAGTATCTATCTATCTATCTATCTATCTATCTATCTATCTATCTATCTATCTATCTATCTATCTATCTATCTATCTATCTATCTATCTATCTATCTATCTATCTATCTATCTATCTATCTATCTAGAAGACGCATTACCTGACATCCGAGCTTTCGGAATAACAGAATAACAAAACGCGATCTTTGTTCATATAATAAGAGAAAGGAAATTCTTGTCTACAGTTAGCACTCTTTTTTGGCTTCATCATGAACACCTTTCTGATTTTTTCCTTCATTTGCTGATGGTTCTTTTTCAAGCTCCCTTAAGGTCATTGTCACATTACGCAAGCGTTTCTCAACCTTTAAGTATTTGAGTCCCGAGTTTTCATAACAGTTTTAATCGCGCCCCCCCCCCTAACGTTTTTTTGAAACCCTAATAAAATTTATTCCTATATTTTTTGCTGCCGATACAGCGCTACAAGTTTAAAATTTTCCTACAAATAGCGAAATTACGCCACATATGGCAACATTCGCGCCCCCTTTTTTGTTACTTCGGTTGGCGTGCGCCACAGTTTGAGAACCATTGGGTTACGCGATTCTTAGCCATGGGGTATGTCAGATTTGCCGAACGCAGTTGCTCATCACCGGATCACGTCAATTTAAAAGACTGAAGATCGTTACCTATGTCACATTTACTGACTGAGTACCCACCTTCTCTACACTTTCTCCATCAGCTGAGAACATGCTGCCTGACAGAGCTGGGGCCATACGAAGGGCTAATTCTGTCACAGTCTCTGCCCTTTTCCTTGTTCCTCTCTCCAGTCATTCCTCAAACCCGGAAAAAAGGCCAAGGAGACAAAAGTTACACAACGGAATATATTTTTTTGTTGTAAATAAAGCACAACAAGCTTTTCTGCAGATGATTTGCTCCTGCTGGCTTCATTGGGTGGTGACCCCAGGTGTGTACTGCGATGGTTTGAGATGAAGATAAGCACCTCTGAGTCTGAAGCCACAAAACGGTGGAGTGCCTTGTCCAGGTTGGTGAGGAGGTTCTATCTCAGTCAGAGGTATTTAGGTATCTTGGGGTCATGTTCATGAGTAACAGAAGAAGGGACATAGACATCGACAGATGGATTGGGGAAACATCTTCAGTTATGCAAAGGTTGAACCGGTCAGCAAAGCTCTCGATTTATTGGTTGATCTACGATCCTACCCTCACCTATGGCTACAAGCTTCACTTAGTGACCAAAAGATTTGACTGTGGATGCAAGCATCAGAAATGAGCTTCCTTCACAGAGTGTCTGGTTTCAACCTTAGAGGAGCACAGATATCCATGGGGAGCTCATAGTAGAGCTGCTGCTCCTCCGCATTGAAAGGATCCGGTTGTTTTGGATCGGACATCTAATTAGGAGGCCTCCTGGACACCTCCGTGGGGAGATGTTTCAGATATTTCCATCCAGGAGGAGACCTCAAGGCAAACCCAGGACATGCTGGAGAGATTAAACCTCTCAGCTACCTTGGAAAAGCTTCAGTATCCTCCTGAAGGAAGTGGCCGGGAAAAGGGATGTGTGGGCATGTTTGCTTAAACTGTTAATTCTGTGAGATGGGCCTGGATAAGCGAAAAAAGAAAATGGATGAATGGGTGGATGGATGGATGGATGGAAGCACAACAGGGAGAAAATACATGTAGAGGCCATAAATTTTGAGTTTTCGCATGGAGTTCAGAGTTTCCATATAACAAGAAGGCAACAACTGCACACACTTTTTGAGGCTATGTAATGCCGGTCTGCCTTGACACTCGCAACTACACGTTTGAGCCATAAATGATTGAAAAGCCTCGGTGAAAGGCGTCTTTATCTCCGTATCCACAGTGTGAACTTTTCTGGATGTGTTAATCACATCCTGCCACATTAATGTCCAGTCTCATTGTGCTCAAGTTTGAAGCTTCACCTTCAATTTTCAAGCCCTTTTTTGCTATGGCTAAGAATATATAACCATGAGGGGGATCACGCTTCTGTGCTTGCATGTCAATCATGTAAATTGCAGGGGTCTTTTTTTTTTTTTTTTTTTTTTAATGCTGAAGTCTTTTGAGGGAGTCTGTCAGGCGCTATTAAAGCCGGGGGGCTGACAAGCTTGGGCTGCCCTTTCTCTTTTTGCATAGCGTAAAACAATGATGCATAATGTAACGTCCTAATTATTGTCGCTCACGCCTTGGCTCACATATGTTAACACGTATGCCATTTAGTTCATGGCTGCAGCATGTACAGCAGCAGTGGCTGGAGACTTGCAGGGGAAAAGGCCTGATGGGTGAAAATTTCAGGTGGTCCCAAGGCCATTCCCTTGAAAACAGTATGAAGCCGGACTTTCTTGATTGGCACTAATTGGTACTCGTGGAGCTGGGAAATCCAAGGACTTCTATTAGATCTCAATGGTGCCACTTGTCAGAGCTTTCATCTTGTTCTTATTTTGACCTTAGGAGATCTTAGACGCTATTCCGTGAATAAAAACAGATACAAATATGCTCCACCATTAAGATCACATATAAAACATACCCTGATGTTTGTTGTTTTGTTTTGTTTTTTTTCTGTCTTCTGGATAAATTTCCAAGAAGAAATAACTGTTATGTTGTGCTTCGTCTATAATTTGTATTATTTATTTGTATTAATGTTTCTTTTGCTTATAATGTTCCTTTTCTGTGGCTCTGTGTGCTGGAAAAGGGGCGTGGTCTTAGGTAGTGTCAATTGTGCTTTGTGAGTGGCTCCCCAAGGGGCGGGGCCACCTTGTAACAAATCTGCCCGCCACACCGAAACGGGTCGATCGTTACCGCTCAGCTGTCATACTTTAAGGCAGAAGATAGAAAGGATAGGCCAATAGCACACCCTGCAGCAGACCACCATACACACCTTTTTAAAATGTTCAGTTCAAACCTGATGACTGACCATTTACAGTACGAGAGAAAAAAAAATTTGCTAGAGGACAATATCCATAAATACTGAGAAATGTATTATACCAAAGAAAAGAGAGGAGGAGAAAAGAACGATAACAATCCCTTTCATCCACACCCCCAAACCCAAAAATAACCCTTATACGTGTTCCGGAAACGTGCTCGCAGTCCAAAGCACTCGTATATATCAAAGTGAATTTCCTCATAAGAAATAATGGAAACTCAGATGATTCGTTCCACAACCCAAAACTATTCATATAAAAATGATTAATACAAATGTGGAATATGACCCGGACACAGACAGGCAAACACGTTTAAATTACCCCACACACGTTTATTTAGGGTCTCCATTACAACACGTTACTCACACAAGCCCCAATACCCCTCAGTCCAGTCCAGGCCAATACAATGCCTTCTCTCTTTCACCTTGTTTCTTCAGACCGCCTCCTCTCTCCTCCAGAAACCTTGTCCACTCTTCCACCCGACTCAAGTCCATCTCTGGAGGGAGGCGGCCCCTTTAAATAAGCACCCGGATGTGCTCCAGGTGTGTTCCCACTGACACGCCCCAGTGTGGTGGAAGTGCCGGCTGTCTCCCCGGAAGCACCCCGGGTGTTCCTGTTCCTCTTCCCCCCCCCCCAGCACTTCCTGGTGTGGCGGAAGTGCTGCGGTCCAGGGTCCTCCAGGTATTGGGGTCCCCTTGGCGGTGACCACGGGCCCCTACAGGGTCGAGCTTCCCAGCTCTGTACCCGTGGCCCCCAGGGCGGTCGCCCCCTCGAGGTCTGGAGGAGGCACAAGCCCTCCTCCGATCTTCTCGGGCGTCCCGGCTGGGTACCACCCCCATCCGGGAACCACACAAAATATAAAGTAAAAATACATAAAACAAATTAACCTGCACTTTACCTTTGAAAAGAATCACGGCTGGTGTGAGTGACTTTCTAAACTCTTGTGGGATTCTACCCAACGGGACGACACACGAGGAACAGCGTCCCAAAGCAATCGCAGTCTCCCAGCGCTGTAGCAGTTCATTGTAAAAGTGAATCCGAAAAGATCGCGGACATGCTATAAGTGCTTGCTGTCAATGGGTGATACAAGGAACATTATAAATGCGCAGGGTACAGTACTACTTGGCCCCGGACCCTGTCTGACTGCTGTGCCTGTGTATAGGAGAGTGGCAGATCCCGCTACAATAAATAACCGCGCTGTTGCTGTTTCAAGCTGAATAAAGCTGGTGTCGCTAAAGTACTGAGACTCAGCTTCGTGTTTTGGGGTGCAAGACGGGGACTTGCACATCACAGCACACCCACACACACACAGTCACAATGCTGTAGTAAACAGTATACACTCGTACGGATGTTGACTATCTGAGTGAGGCACGCCGACTCAGACAGAGAATAGGAGACGATTGTCCACAATCCCGCAACGAGAGAGAGAAGAACCGTCAGCTCAGTTGTGATCACATGACAATCCACAGACAAAGCGTATACATACTACTCGTATTGCAAGACCTCGCTCGTTTATCAAGTCAAAATTTATTAAAAATTTTAGCTCATCTTGCAGAGTTACTCGCAAACCGAGGTTCCACTGTATATAGTAGGTATATCACTCCCCCAGTTCCCCTTCACATGTAAGTCCAAAGTTGCAGCCCCTGTTGGAGTAGAATTGGATGCAGACCCCAACCAGTGAAAGTCAGTCAGTCAGTCATTTTCCAACCCGCTATATCCTAACACAGGGTCACGGGGGTCTGCTGGAGCCAATCCCAGCCAGCACACGGCACAAGGCAGGAACAAACCTCAGGCAGGGTGCCAGCCCACCGCAGACCAGTGAAAGTCTTAAGTATAAAATGCTTTACAGTCCATCCACGTCATGTTAAAGAAAAATAAGGTCTTCGTGAGCTCACCCGAGTCCATCCTCTTTAATAAAACCCCTGTGTGCGTCCAGTGTCCGTGTGTGTGTGTGTGTGTGTGTGTGTCTTCTGGTGAAGTGCGCATGCGCGGGGCACGGTGCGATGCTTCAAAGCAGATGCTTCAAATGCCGCCTGATGCGTCACACAAGACAGAGAGGGCGGGACCTATAAAATATTGCGCGGCCGATCCAATCGGATTTCGGTAAATGAGGTAACACCTAAAACAAAATCCAATCGGGTACTGAGACGCGGAGACCAGCTTCCCCAAAGAGGTGGGATTAGTGTTTGTTGTTGTGCAAGTGTTCACTCTGAGGATGTCAGATTTGCGATTAAGAAGCCTGGCCCGGTAAAGTGTAAAGTCTCAGTCGTTGAAGGGGTTTTCCTAAATATACGAATTTTCATGATATTACAATACGATGACTTTTAAAAGTAGATTTATTTTCGCGCACATTACATCAGTTGCCGGGGAAAATCTGCTGATTGCCCACTGTTGTGACAGAAAATTAAACGCATATTACGGACAGCAAAGCCAGCATTACTGTCAGAGAAAATTACAGGCATTTTACGGAAACAATTTAATGAGGTAAAAGGTCCCTTGCCATTTAATATAGACTGTTCCTACTAATCTTTATGGACTATTGTTCTAGCACCCGTTATTGTAACGGGCTTAATGTCTAGTAGGAAATAACAGAACGCCAATTTCTCAACTCAACAGTATATTGCCGACTTCCACCTAACAGTCAGGTCTTTAGGAGCTACAGGACCTCTTCTCATGGCCCGGGCAGATGCTGATCTGTTTTGTCTCATTTTTGCCGTCTTCTTCTTGGCTGTGTCTCTCCTTTTAAAATGGCGCGCTTTATGCAAATTGCTCCCAGAAAAAAAAAGGAAAACCGGATGTCCGACCTTCAGGGGCACTGCTGTCAGCCACAGTCTGTAAGTACTGTCCACATAAGCGTCACACACGTGCGCATGGGAGGCAGCTGAAGGGCCTGAATAAGGGTAATTCCATGCCAGACCAGGTGGTGGCGGAGTATACTGACTCTTTCTCTCTTTCCACTGCAGACCGATTGCAGAAAATTCCACCTGATCCTGATGATGGCATCACTTTCCAGTTCCGGGTCTAATGACGTCAATTCTGGTTCTGGGTCTAATGATGCTACTTCTGGTTCCAGGCCTGATGACGTCACTTCCTCACCTTTCCCTTGAAACAGCCATCTTTGCCTCAGCAAGACAGTTCTGTTTTTGGACTCGAACCTGTACACAACTGTACACAATTTAACCATCTTGCAGCCAGGGAAAAATATACCGGTGGCTGCCCCTTTTTGTGGCTCATTGTCTCGTCTGTAACAACCTTTTTTTTTTGGCTTTTTGCTTTTGCTATTGTTTTGTGATTTCCCAGATTTTTGTTTTTGACTTCATCTTTGGATTTCGTATTGGGCCTGTGCTTTTTGATATTTTTGAACCTCTGCTCTGTTTTCAACCATGATTTTGGATTCTGTAATTGGGACTTTATTTACCTTGAATACACAATGGGCGGTCAGAAAATCGAGAGTCCACCTTATGAGAAGGATTTAGGAGTCGTAGTGGACTCTAAGCTATCGACTTCCAGGCAGTGTTCAGAAGCCATTAACTCTTTCAGGGCTAATGTCGACTTTTGTCAAAAGGAGGAGTTGACGATAGTAATCAACTGTAAACTGTGACAAAACCAACTATTACGTTGGACTCTCATTGCTAGAAGGAAAGTTAGATTCATTGGTTTGACCGAGTTTCTATGCGCTCACGTGAGTAGCAAGGCGCACACAACGGCAAAAATGGCACTGGCATCTGGCGAGAAATCAAAGCAAATGCGAAAAGCAAAATACTCCATGGGCGACATCTTGCCTATTATCTCTGAACTCGACTATGATTTGTCGGACTCAGATTTTGATTGAAGTGATCGAAAACGAATGTTAGGTTCCAGCTTCAGCTGGCTGGTCCGCAGCTAGTTGTGGTACTGACAATGTCTGCCAGGGAGGACTGCCACTTAACAATCAAAATGTAATGCACTGCAACTGCTACTGCCCCTGCCACGTAAAGACAGCCTGGCAGCAAGCCTGCCGCTCATTCTTGGCAAACTGGCAGCCACAGCATTCAGCAACAGATGTTTTATGTTGATTTCTGTGTGAAACCATCATTTTTTTGGAAAATATATTCAGCCCTCAAAGAGTTAAGAAGGCTAATAGAATGTCAGGTTATATAGCGCCTTGATGTGTGGAGTACAAGTCACAGGAGGTTATGCTGACACTTTATAACACACTGGTGAGGCCTCATCTGGAGTCCTGGGTGCAGTTTTGGTCTCCAGGCTACACAAAGGACCTAACAGCACAAGAGAAAGTCCAGAGAAGAGCGATGAGACTGATTTAGGGCTACAGGGGATGAGTTATGAGGTGTAAACATGTGAACGCTTGAGGGCTTAATTGCCCCATGAAACCCAACAGACTGATGCAGACACTGGTTTAAAAGCACACAGAAGTATTTTAATTTTCTTCTTCAAAGTGCCCCAAAGCACCTCCACCACCATAAACAATAATACAATCCTCCTCTCCCAGCAGCTCCGTCACATACCCTCCCAACTCCAGCTCAGCTTGCTGGGTCTGCACCAGTCCTTTAAATAGTCCTTGACCTGGAAGTGCTCCTGTCCTTCAGCCCATGTGGATTCAATAGCACTTCCGGGTCAGATGAAGCCTTATATTTTTCTTCAGCCCGGAAGTACTTCTGTTCTTCCGTCCCCGTGACTTGGGAGTACTTCCGGGTGTCACACACGAGCGATTAGGAGACTGTCAACAAGCCCAGAGGTGAGTGAAGGTATAAAGGATGAAGGGTTGTTTGATGGTATTGATATCTCTCTCTCTAACTTTCCAGAACCAAAGAAGACAAATAAGCACATACCAACATCAGTTCACATTCCAGAAAATGGCTGTCCATCCACTACAGTAATCCCTCACTTATCGCAGGAGATAGGTTCCAAGGCCGACCACGATAACTGAATTTCCGCGAAGTAGGGACACCATATTTATTTAATTATTTAACGTGTATTTGGACGTTTTTAAACCCTCCCTGTATTGTTTACAACCCACCCTTTACTCTATTAATAACAGGGACAACTGCTAAGCAATATGAAATCAGTAGATAAGTTTACACTTACTGTATAGCGAAGTACATGTAGCAGCTTGTAGGCGGTCATGACGTCGTCGACCTTGTTGCAAAGATTCCTAAAGCAGATTCCATCCAGACTACTGCCTTATCACATCCACTTGCAACTCGTTTTGCACCCTGGTTAAAGGACACTGCGGCCGTAGACCTTATATCCTTTTCCTCCTTTTTAAATAAAAAGAATCGTGGACTCATTGATGCCGTAATGGTGTCCTACAATGGTGTAGCTGTTCCCTTCCTTCAACATATCCAAAACTTTTACCTTTTCTGCAATCATTTGCATCTTCTGTTGGCGCTTGGACACGGCCCCTGAAGCATTAGCACGTTAATGATGAATGAGTGAGATGAGACTTCCTGGTTAATGCAGCACTCCGTCGCTGAGCCAATCAGCAGCACACAGGAACTTAACTGTGTGCTCTGATTGGGTAGCTTCTCAGTCATCCGCCAATAGCATCTCTTGTATGAAATCAACTGGGCAAACCAACTGAGATAGCAAGTACCAGAAGTAAAAAGACCCATTGTCCACAGAAACCCGCGAAGCAGCGAAAAATCCGCGTTATGTATTTAGATATGCTTACATATAAAATCCACGAAGTCATGAATCCGCGAAAAGTGAACCGCGAAGCAGCGAGGGATTACTGTACTTCATCTTCCCCGTCACTTCCGGCTTCCATTGATGACATCACTTCCAGCGTCCAATGATGACATCATTTCCTTCTTAATCATTTCAACAGCCATTTTCTCTGTATAAAAGCACCCTCAATCCTCTGTATTTTGTCAAAGATCTGATTTTCTACAGTATTGACCAATTTTGCTAAAGACCACAGCAATATACGGGGCCAATCCCCAACTCTTTATATTGGATTTTGTGACTTCTTATCACACGGGCTATAGGGAAAATAAAAATCCCGGCACCCAGCAGGGCCATGAAGTCGAACTCCATCTTCCATGATGCCCTGCGGGAATCCAGGGCACCTCCATGCTGCAGGGAGGGCTCAATCCAGCGGCCTGGATGTGTTGACCGGGATAGACTGCCGGCCGCCTTTCACAGAGGAAAAATTAAAAGAGCTGAGCCTTTACAGTTTAAGAAAAAGAAGATGAAGAGGAGACCTGATTGAAGTGTTTAAAATTATGAAGGGAATTAGTCCAGTGGATTGAGACTGGGACTTTAAAATGAGTTCATCAAGAACATGGGGACACATTTGGAAAATTCTGAAGGATAAATTTCACACAAACATTAATAAGTTTGTCTTTACACAAAGAGCGACAGACACTTGGAATAAGCGACCAAGTAGTGTGGTAGACAGTAAGACTTTAGGGACTTTTAAAACTCGACTTGATGTTTTGCTGGCGCCCTGCCTGGGGTTTGTTTCCTGCCTTGCGCCTTTGTGTTGGGTGGGATTGGCTCCAGCAGACCCCCGTGACCCTGTAGTTAGGAAATAGCGGATTGGATAATGGATGGATGGATGGATGGATGGATGGACTTGATGTTTTTTTGGAAGAAATAAGTGGACAGGACTGGCGAGCTTTGTTGGGCTGAATGGCCTGTTCTCATCTAGAGTGTTCTAATGTTCTAAAAGTAGTAACCTTATATCTTCTAATAGCAGCCCGAGTATACTGTGTATCGCCTTGCCTTTTCAGATGTCTCCTTTGTGCTCTGTGGAGTTTTGGGTCTTATAGTCTTTTTGCTAAAAGAAACCATTTATTTTTATAAAGATTTGTCTCAGCCCTTTGGATGTCCAGTCAGGGTATTTGAGGGTGTTTTCCCCCTCTAGTGTGCAACTTTAGAAAGAGTTTTTGGTACCTGTGCTTTTGGGACTCCCCAGATCACAACAATAACAGAACAATATTATCGAGCGCATGACTGCACTGATGTGACTAAGGGGACACAAAACAGTGGAAACACAGGAGAAGGTGTCATGTCACGTGATTGTTTCTCCTCTACTCCATTCACCCAAAAAAAGGAACTCTAACCCTGACCTGGCCTGACTCTGCCCACCACTGCATCCATCAGAGGGTCCCCAGTTCCTCATAGGCTGTCTGATAACCACACCAGACAAAGACATGGGCTCACCAGAAGATTTAGAAGTTTGTGCTTCAGTGGTTGCCCTAATGAGTGGCTTTAAGATTGTGGGTGGTGTAATTGAATCAGCCTGAACAGGATAAAGAGTTGGAGCACCAGCCAGGTGAAGACTGTTTAATGGTACGTCTTGTCACACACGTGTGCATGGGAGACAGTTTAAGGGCTCAGGTGATGGTAATTCTCCACCAATCCAAGGGGTGGCGCTGTGTGATAGCGCTCTCTCTTTTCCTCCCTCTGCAGACAGCTGGTTTCTGGTGCAGAAACCTTGACAACCTTTGTAAAGAATCTGGATGAGATATTGGAACAGCTTAGTTATTAGCTAAACAAACGAACTCGATGGGCTGAATGGTCTCCTTTTGTTTGATAAATTTCTTATATTTCGTATGTTATCCTTTCAACCGGTCACCACCAGGGTTAGGCAAAAGGGGTGACGGAGTTAGTGACAGCGCCAACCCATTGTCCAGAGGTGAATTACATTTCACTTCAGAGCCTTGAAGGCGTCCCTGAATCACATGTGTCCGATAGTTGAAAGAAAATGTTGCCAAACTACTCACTCATCCGTTTTGTCAAAGTCATGGGCATTATTTCCACTTAGTCTGTGTGGGATCCTATAATGTGGCAACCATCTTTACTGTATTTGTCTTCTCATAGTTGGACAGGGATCTGCAAAGTTATAGAAAACTGGAGAAAATGTCAAACAGTCAAAGCTAGGCTTTGGTGTCGTTAATGAACGTCTAAAAATGAGATCCTGTGGAATAAATCGAAATTTGGATAAAATGAAGCATTTTCCCCAGGTTTTGATTTCTTGTAATTTAATTTTATTTTTTTTGACACTTTGTTGAAAAGGTTAATTTGCGTTAGTGTCACACGATTTGTAGTTGCCACTACACATGTGTTAGCTGGTTGTAACCACAAGAGGGAGCCCTTGAGCCCAAAACTCAGAAACAGGAATGTCCAACACTCTTTTAGGATTGAATAAAATATATTGATTTATCTACAACACCGTCACAATAATTAAACTTGTTAAGATCGGAGGGGCGGCACGGTGGCGCAGTGGTAGTGCTGCTGCCTCGCAGGTAGGAGACCCGGGTTCACTTCCCGGGTCCTCCCTGCGTGGAGTTTGCATGTTCTCGCCGTGTCCAAAGACATGCAGGTTAGGTGGATTGGTGATCCTAAATTGTCCCTGGTGTGTGTGTGTGTATGTCCTGTGGTGGGCTGGCACCCTGCCCGGCATTTGTTCCTGCCTTGCTCCCTGTGCTGGCTGGGATTGGCTCCAGCAGACCCCCGTAACCTTGTGTTAGGATATAGCAGGTTGGATAATGGATGGATGGATGGATAAGATCGGATACAATAACAATAAAACAAACCAAATCTTCCTCCTTCCATCCTCCAGTTGAGTGTTGCCCACTGCCTCCTGACTCTTACATCCCTAGGCGTGGCAGCAGGCCTGAGAACTGCTTCCACCTTCCTGTCTCAGTCCTTTGAAGCACTTCCGGGTCATTCACAAACCCAGGGCAGCACCCTCTGGCAGTACCTGACAGGGTTATGTCTCCAGACTCCAACTCCCATGTCACCCTGTGGGTGTCCTAAAGTAATCCAGGCCTGAAGAACACTGCCACCTGTTGTATGGGGGACATGAGCTGCTCCTTCTTATTATGGACCCCTGGCTGTTTATACTGGCCAGGATGGCTGTTCTTCCTTCATGGCACCTACACTGGCGACAACTAGTTTGGGGGGGTTAGAGGGGTTGCTCATTGGAACTTTACTTAAAATTATGGAAAGATCTGGAAGTTCAGAATTGCTCAAGACTTTAAGTCTTTTTTCAACCCAATGTATCAGATCTCTTCCTATCTTCTACTGAACAGACTGTTTGACGTTAATCAGCCAGGCTTCAACGGTTCTACTTCCCATTGTTGAAATGTTATGGCTGGCTAGAGCTGTCCTCATCCTGTTTCCTTTGCCTTTGACACAGTCATCCACCAGATGCTCCTTACCACTCACTCTCACTGGGACTGCATTCTGGTGGTCTGAGTCCAACCACTTGGGCAGATCCAACCTTGTGTCCTAGTGAGGAGAGATGTCAAGAGTGCATCAGAAAGACTCAAGAGGTGCCTCAAGGACCAGTGCTGGGCCCTCTCCCTCTCTCTACACCTCCTCAATAGGCCCCATCATCCAGTCCTGAGGCTTTTCCTATCAGTGCTATGCTGACGATTCATAGCTGTACTTATCTTTCCCTCTCGAGGACCACACGGTATCGTCTAGAATCTCTTCACGTCTTGCTGCTTTTACAACCTGCATGAAGAAACCTTTCAACCTTGCAGCCTTCTTGTTATCCCATCTCGTCCATCTTTTCAGCACCCCATCTCTGTCCAGATGGACTTATTATCACTAACATCCACCAAGTCAGACCGATTCATCTTGATTCTTGGTTTACCAGCCACCTCCAAGTAGCTGCAGTGTTTTATGATTTTTCAGCATATTATTCATATACAGTGCATCCGGAAAGTATTCACAGTGCATCACTTTTTCCACATTTTGTTATGTTACAGCCTTATTCCAAAATGGATTAAATTCATTTTTTTCCTCAGAATTCTACACACAACACCCCATAATGACAACGTGAAAAAAGTTTACTTGAAGTTTTTGCAAATTTATTAAAAATAAAATTGAGAAAGCACATGTACATAAGTATTCACAGCCTCTGCCATGAAGCTCGAAATTGAGCTCAGGTGCATCCTGTTTCCCCTGATCATCCTTGAGATGTTTCTGCAGCTTCATTGGAGTCCACCTGTGGTAAATTCAGTTGGTTGGACATGATTTGGAAAAGGCACACACCTGTCTATAGAAGGTCCCACAGTTGACAGTTCATGTCAGAGCACAAACCAAGCATGAAGTCAAAGGAATTGTCTGTAGACCTCCGAGACAGGATTGTCTCGAGGCACAAATCTGGGGAAGGTTACAGAAAAATTTCTGCTGCTTTGAAGGTCCCAATGAGCACAGTGGCCTCCATCATCCGTAAGTGGAAGAAGTTCGAAACCAGCAGGACTCTTCCTAGAGCTGGCCGGCCACCTAAACTGAGCGATCGGGGGAGAAGGGCCTTAGTCAGGGAGGTGACCAAGAACCCGATGGTCACTCTGTCAGAGCTCCAGAGGTCCTCTGTGGAGAGAGGAGAACCTTCCAGAAGGACAACCATCTCTGCAGCAATGAACCAATCAGGCCTGTATGGTAGAGTGGCCAGACGGAAGCCACTCCTTAGTAAAAGGCACATGGCAGCCCGCCTGTAGTTTGAGAAAAGGCACCTGAAGGACTCTCAGACCATGAGAAGGAAAATTCTCTGGTCTGATGAGACAAAGATTGAACTCTTTGGTGTGAATGGCAGGCGTTACATTTGGAGGAAACCAGACACCGCTCATCACCAGGCCAATACCATCCCTACAGTGAAGCATGCTGGTGGCAGCATCATGCTGTGGGGATGTTTATCAGCGGCAGGGACTGGGAGACTAGTCAGGATAAAGGGAAAGGTGACTGCAGCAATGTACAGAGACATCCTGAATGAAAACCTGCTCCAGAGCGCTCTTGACCTCAGACTGGGGCGACGGTTCATCTTTCAGCAGGACAACGACCCTAAGCACACAGCCAAGATATCAAAGGAGTGGCTTCAGGACAACTCTGTGAATGTCCTTGAGTGGCCCAGCCAGAGCCCAGACTTGAATCCGATTGAACATCTCTGGAGAGATCTTAAAATGGCTGTGCACCGACGCTTCCCATCCAACCTGATGGAGCTTGAGAGGTGCTGCAAAGAGGAATGGGCGAAACTGGCCAAGGATAGGTGTGCCAAGCTTGTGGCATCATATTCAAAAAGACTTGAGGCTGGAATTGCTGCCAAAGGGGCATCGACAAAGTATTGAGCAAAGGCTGTGAATACTTATGGACATGGGATTTCTCAGTGTTTTTATTTTTAATAAATTTGCAAAAACCTCAAGTAAACTTTTTTCACGTTGTCATTATGGGGTGTTGTGTGTAGAATTCTGAGGAAAAAATGAATTTAATCCATTTTGGAATAAGGCTGTAACATAACAAAATGTGGAAAAAGTGATGCGCTGGGAATACTTTCTAGATGCACTGTATGGCTACATTCTTCATACCAACCTGTGATGGCCAGTGGATCTTACGGTCACTGCAGAGCTGGGAGTCAGAAGTAAGTCCAGCTTGGAGGACAGCAGGACTGGAAAGAAAACAAGAGAAGAAGTGGTGATCATGTGAGACGTCTCAGCAGTTTTTTGATCTGTTCATTAGACCTCATCTGTTTAATTCTTTCTCACCTTTAATTTCTGGGAAGCTGTGAGCGCTGGTAAAAATAAACAGAAGACTCCTCCGCGACTTCCTCTGGTAAGAACTGTAGGTGGGCACAAGTTCACTTTCACCATTAATCTTTCCAGAGATGATAATAACAATAGCTATTAGGAAATGCCCTCAGCAGACCTCTCATTCTGACAGCAGATTCTCATCATACTTTATTTGTAAGGGTGCAAATGAACGATTATAGCCGCGAGGGTACAGGACTGTCATGTGGAGAGCAGCTGTCCACAGAGGGAG
Source organism: Erpetoichthys calabaricus (assembly GCF_900747795.2). NCBI lineage: Eukaryota > Metazoa > Chordata > Cladistia > Polypteriformes > Polypteridae > Erpetoichthys > Erpetoichthys calabaricus. Next base: position 88,496,893 of record NC_041410.2, on the reverse strand, counting down.
GCACTGGTGCAGCGTCTGATGATTAATATTTAATGCCCACATCTTGCTCTCAGTTCCCAGAGCGCTGGAGAGGCACAGTTGTCTGGGGTCATGACGAGGCCTCAAGGCTGAGCTTTAGTACGCTCTACGAGGTTTTTTGTTTTTTTTCATAAATCCCCAGCTTCTCCATTGCCTCGGAATCATCTTATCTCCATTTGTGGGACAATTTATGACATTTGCACTTCCATTTCATAGCATTACACATTATATAAGAGGCATACCTGGATAAATAATAACGACACTAATAAGGTTCATTTAAAATGAAACATAAAATGCGTCACAAATATAAAATGACAAAATAATAATAATAAAAAGATACAAATAGTTAAAGATGATAAAAATGAATGCAGTAAGTAAAGGATAAACACATTTATTAAAAGCTAAATTAAATAAGTAAGTTTTAAGTTCGCTTTTAAAACAATGCCTTATGTCTAGAGTTGCCAGACGTCCCTTAAATACGGGGCATGTCCCATATTTGATCATTATGTCCCCTGTCTTGTACTGACCTTTCAGGGACACCCAAATGTCCCGTATTTAGTTCATTTTCAAATTTCATAATAAAAATATATTCTTACTACCTTCTTATGGACACTTAGTTGTAACTTTATAACTAACTAGACAAAGAGCCTGTTTCAACAACGTAAGATGAAACAGGCACGAGTGGAATAGTATAATATATAATAAGTATAAGCACCACAAACCTGATATAGGTGTATTGAATGAATGCGTAATTAGGCCTCGAGCTGTAGTCGAATTCGCCTTTCAGGCCTCTAGAGCTTTAATCGAAGTTGCCTTTCTCTTTGAATTTTTGCAGCCGTATTGTAAATCCGCCGCCTGCCGCGATGTCGGTCTCGTAAGGTTTTTCGGGCAGCTGCGCTGAAGGCGACTGCGCTTTCTGCTCCGGACATGCGCAGAAGGCGACTGTGCAATCGGCTTTGGACGGACGTGAGTGAGTGAGTGAGTGAGGAGACTGGCAAATTATGTATTAAGATTATACTTTCTTTTCTCAGATTCTCTTGAAGAAAATAACCCAAACGAGTGTTTGCTGCCTGTTTGCGACTCGTTCAGTTGCTCTGGTTGGCTGAGGACGGCGACACTCTTACCGTTTTGCTCTCCAGCCGTGCTGCGGTGCAGTTCTGGATCAGCATTGCAACAAGCAGTGACTGTCAACAAAGTGGGTTCTTACTACTTGCCACAGCCCAGTTTTTCTCTAACTTAAAAACTAATCCATCCATCCATCCCAAGATGCCAAAACGTAAGTGTAAGTTTCGTGATAAATATTCCAGCGAATGGACATTTATCAAACAAGGCAGAAGCTGTTTTGAAGCAAACTGTGGTGTATGGAATTGCACTTTCAGTATTGAACATGGCGGGAAGTCTGATATCAAGCAACACATTATGTCTCTACTTTTATATAATATATTGGTCTGGGTGTGTAGGGGGCATGTATAAATTTATATATATAGTAATATAGTGAGAGATTTTAAGAGTGTCCCGTATTTCTAATTTTCTAATCTGGCAACCCTACTTATGTCATGTATGTGTTCTAGGTCTTTGGAGCATAAAAATTAAAGGCCGCTTCACCACTTTTCTTGTGTTTAACTCTGGGAATGACCAGAAGGTAGTGCTGGGCGGTATGACCAGAATTCTATATCACGGTATTTTTCAAACTTATACCAGTTTCACGGTATTCAGCGGTATTTTTTTCCCCATGCATGAGTGGATGTACCATATTTTCCACTGCAATTACTGCATTAGACTGTCTAACAATAACCTATTCCACTGTCATGAGAATTGTACATTGTACTAAAAAACATTTTAATGTGCACACAAGTATTAATGCAGGTTTGCATGGCCCCATAAAGTGATAGTTTTCAAGGGGGTGGCACTAATGAAGAGAAGGAATCACATTGCATGACAGTTGCAGTGAAAATCCATCCATCCATCCATTTTCCAACCCGCTGAATCCGAACACAGGGTCACGGGGGTCTGCTGGAGCCAATCCCAGCCAACATAGGGCACAAGGCAGGAACCAATCAGGGCGCCAGGGTGCCAGCCCACCGCAGGAAACACACAAACACACCCACACACCAAGCACACACACTAGGGCCAATTTAGAATCGCCAATCCACCTAACCTGCATGTCTTTGGACTGTGGGAGGAAACCCATGCAGACACGGGGAGAACATGCAAACTCCACGCAGGGTGGTCTCCTAACTGTGAGGCAGCAGCACTACCACTGCGCCACCATGCCGCCCTGCAGTGAAAATATAGAACCTTTTTAATGAATAAATTTAAACTATAATTTTGACAACATATTTTTAACCATCCAAAGGGGCATTTAGTTGCTCTGACGTCACATGTGATGAAGACCATGGAAAGGCTGCTGCTTCATCACCTGAGGCCACAGGTTCAACACGCCCTAGACCCTCTGCAGTTCGCATACCAGGAGAAGGTGGGAGCGGAGGATGCCATCATCTACATGCTACACCGATCCCTCTCCCACTTGGACAGAGGCAGTGGTGCAGTAAGAATTATGTTTCTAGACTTCTCTAGCGCCTTCAACACAATCCAACCTCTGCTCCTTAGGGACAAGCTGACAGAGATGGGATTAGATTCATACCTGGTGGCATGGATCGTGGACTATCTTAAAGACAGACCTCAGTATGTGCGTCTTGGGAACTGCAGGGGACTGTACTTTCTCTGGTCCTGTTCAGCCAACATACATCGGACTTCCAATACAACTCGGAGTCCTGCCACATGCAAAAGTTCGCTGATGACACGGCTATCGTGGGCTGCATCAGGAGTGGGCAGGAGGAGGAGTATAGGAACCTAATCAAGGACTTTGTTAAATGGTGCGACTCAAACCACATACAACTGAACACCAGCAAAACCAAGGAGCTGGTGGTGGATTTTAGGAGGCCCAGACCACTCATGGACCCCATGATCATCAGAGGTGACTGTGTGCAGAGGGTACAGACCTATAAATATCTGGGAGTGCAGCTGGATGATAAATTAGACTGGACTGCCAATACTGATGCTCTGTGCAAGAGAGGACAGAGCTGACTATACTTCCTTAGAAGACTGGCGTCCTTCAAAATAAGCAATAAGATGCTGCAGATGTTCTATCAGACGGTTGTGGCGAGCGCTCTCTTCTATGCGGTGGTGTGCTGGGGAGGCAGCATAAAGGGACACCTCACGCCTGGACAAACTGGTGAGGAAGGCAGGCTCTATTGTAGGCACGGAGCTGGACAGTTTGACATCCATGGCAGAGCGACGGGCGCTGAGCAGACTCCTGTCAATCATGGAGAATCCACTGCATCCACTGAACAGGATCATCTCCAGACAGAGGAGCAGCTTCAGCGTCAGACTGCTGTCACTGTCCTGCTCCACTGACAGACAGAGAAGATCATTCCTCCATCACACTATGTGACTCTTCAATTCCACCGGGGGGGGTAAACGTTAACATTATACAAAGTTATTGTCTGTTATACCTGCATTATTATCAATCTTTAGTTTAATATTGCTTTTTTTGTATCAGTTTGCTGCTGCTGGAGTATGTGAATTTCCCCTTGGGATTAATAAAGTATCTATCTATCTATCTATCTATCTATCTATCTATCTATCTATCTATCTATCTATCTATCTATCTATCTATCTATCTATCTATCTATCTATCTATCTATCTATCTATCTTTAGACTTAGTAAAATATTCAGAGGCGCTTGTCAAAAGATGTATTTCACTGAACATGTCTTAGAAAAGGAATAAATTGTAAATATTTTTTGTAACCAACTACACTTTCTGCTAATGTTATCAATCTCTGTCCACTAACACGTTAGCTATATGGATTGTAATGGCGTTGGTTATCTCGATCCACCGTTTGCTTTTTTTTTTGTCATAGGCAGTACCTCTAGCAAGTAACGTCTGACTCGAGTGTCCTCTAGATTTTTCAGTTTTACCTGAGGATGTGGAGGGTGCCAATCTTAGTTCCATACATTCATGGTACTCCAAAGCATGTTTGTGGCTAAGGTGGTGCAGCAAATTGCTCATGTTGCCACCTCCGGCGACAACTTTAGCTCCACAGCATTTGCAGTAAATAGTTGTTTAGTCCACATCCGACCTTTTAAAACCAAAATCTCCATACAACAGACGCAGCTCCTTTTTTCGGCAAAAGTTCTTCTGTGTCATCATTTTCAACTTTATCGTCTGCTACAGCTTCAGTTTCGGAATGTTCTCTGTCCATTTTCACCGCTCAATACCTCCACTAACACATGTTTAGTGGTGTAGCCATGAAAAAGGTCCCCCCTTAAACATTTTCCGGCTGCACCACGTTCCGAATGTTGTTTAGGCTATTTAAACCGGTATTGTGGTATAAGAAAAATCCATATCATAACAAAAATAAAAAACGGTTTTCGGTATGAACCAGTATACCTCCCAGCACTACCAGAAGGCCAGTACTTGATGACTGTTTGGCGTATTCAAACAGTCCCAAGCGCAGGCAGCGGGGTGGCACTGTATGCATCTTTAACGTTTGCATACAGTAGGTCAATAGTCCTATTTCCCCAGGTGTTACAATCCACATACTGGGAGAAAGCAGGTAATGTTTGACGGGCACTGAGCCGACTCCTATCAATCATGGAGAATCCACTGCATCCACTGAACAGGATCATCTCCAGACAGAGGAGCAGCTTCAGCGACAGACTGCTGTCACCGTCCTGCTCCACTGACAGACTGAGGAGATCATTCCTCCATCACACTATGTGACTCTTCAATTCCACTCGGGGGGGTAAACATTAACATTACACAAAATTATTGTCTGTCTGTATACCTGCATTATTATCACTCTTTAATTTAATATTGTTTTTTAATATTGTTCTTTATCAGTATGCTGCTGCTGGAGTATGTGAATTTCCCCTTGGGATTAATAAAGTATCTATCTATCTATCTATCTATCTATCTATCTATCTATCTATCTATCTATCTATCTATCTATCTATCTATCTATTCAATGAACGATTTTGAGTTGTATGATGGTATTACACTGGTTAATTCCTTAAAAAACAAAAATTTTAAAATTAGCTCTGAATGAAACTGGCAACTAGTGCAGAGATGCTAAAACAGGTGTAACGTGTCCTGTCTTTCTTGTACGTGTTAATACTCTTACTGTAGTATTCTGGATTGGCTGTTGTACTGACTCAGAAGAGACAATAAACAGGAAATGAAAAAAAAATCAAAAATTGGGGCCAAAGGTCAAAAACAGGAGACGAGGCGTTCTTTTGTCAAAGTCAGAACGCGATGAAAACAGTCCAAAACAATAGTGGGAATTTTGATGCAGAAGAACAAGGTGTTTCTGTCAAGATCGGGTAACCCAGAACTACCTGGGTTGACCTTTGTGTTGTCGCAAAATTCATGTGACAAACGAGTGCGCCACAGGGAAATCTGGAAAAGAGATCTCCATGGAGATGGCAGAAGCAGAAACCTAACAAAGAGGATATAGTGCTGACGTACTTCTGGAGAAACCTCAGCCAGCTCAGTCATTTCCGTCATCCATACTGCAGTTGTGATTTTTGTTTAGTTGCGAGAATGTACAAGAAAAAGAAGTTTAAGTTTCAGCGTAGAGATAGCTCGACAAATGAACATTGTTGTGTACCTTGAAGTCGAGCAACAAGGTACTTAGTTTTCATAATTTCCCTCCAATCTGGAAACCCAATTTAAATAGATTGTCACTGTCCGGAGAGAGAGCCTTATGGTTAGACCCCATACATGAGTTTGTAGTCGGCATTTTCGTGAGCCAGGGTCTCACTCAGACATGGTGGTGACTGCTGATGAAGAGAGCGGTTCCTGCATTGTTTGAGTGGAACAATTTCTCCATTCCACTTTCAAGACTGGGGGGTTTAGGAGAGGAGAAAGTGACTGATGGAGGATGACACGCCGGGCGAGAAGGAGGACGATAAAATCCTCAAGGACCCCGACTATACTTCGGCGTTGGACCCTGCAGTTGATGAGATCCTCCAGCTCAGGAAACAAACTGAGACCCTTACAATGAAGCAGTGGTTTGGCATTCACCATTTTGTATGCTCAGACAGAGACATTCGCTTTTGTACAAGGTAAGATGTTCAGCAGACTCATGTTATTATGTATTAGGCTTACTTACATATTCACCTTTCCCTGAATAAATAAAGTTTAATGACTAATTATTGAAGTTACGTGTTTTTAATGTAATCACATATTTGTCCCATGTAAATTCACAGTAGACAGAAGCTTTTACTACGTTAGAATCTTACCTTCGTAAATGTGGATGTTGCTTGAAACATATAGTTCAAAGTCCTTCATTTCAGCTCCTGACGTTTGGCACAACGTTTGAATAATGCAACTTACATCATTTATAATAAGTCTGGGCACGTCTGGAAACAATCGAGTGAAAAACACCAAAGCGAGTCCATTTTGATATCAATGAAGCAGCTGGCTGAATCGGAATCCGGAAGACATTGTTCATATAGCGTTTTGGCACTCAAAATGGCCCTGTGATAAAATGTGATGAAATAATGAACTTTTTCAGAACAATTTCTAGTCAAACATAACTCCAAATTGGAATTCCTAAAGTCTCAAAGCCTACTAATGCTTGGGCCGAGATGCCCAAGAGACAGAAGGATGGGGGAAGGCAGCTTTTTTAGGGCACTGCCTCCCCCAGGGCATCATGGGACATAGAGTTCTTTACCTCAGCCCTGTTGGATGCCATGGGTGCCACCAGGGGGTGCTGCAAAGACTGAGGAGCCGTATGGCATGAGGTTTCCGCCTTACCTGGAAGTGCTTACAGACCACGTGAGCAGAAGCGCTTCCATGTTGGCCAATATAAGAAGACTTGCCGACCTCACAGGGACGAGCCAGAGTCGGGTGGAAGGTGGACGAAGCTTGCTGGGAGGAGCAGAGGAGGCAAAGACTGGAAGAGAAAGAAAGAAGAGTCATTGTGTGCTGTACTAGTCTTGTTTTTGTGGCTGTGGTGGTGGGAAACGCTGGTGTGAAGAGTTTCCCACGCAATAAAAAGGCTCTTTTGTGTTTTTAACTTGTGCCCTGTGTCTGTTGTGTTGAGTATGGGGAGCTGGAGTGCCCTCTAGTGTTCCCAACACATATATGCAGTCAATTGATAAGAACTTCACTGGAATTTACAAAAAGTATGCATGAAAGTTGGAGATCGTAATAGCCTTTCTATTAAACCTTTAGTTACTCCCATAAATAAGCACCGCAGTAGTCCGACCGAGAAAAACCAAATGCCTTGGTAGACTTCGTAACATCTTCATATGAAAGGTGGGGTCAAACTAGTGCAACGTTCCTTAGATGAAAACAAGGCAATTTTGTTACAGTGGAGTTTTAATGTTAATTCTTTCTCTAGAATATCTCCGGGATTTCTAACTTTATCTTTAGAATGTTTGGCAAGATTTCTTTGTGTGCCTCCTACTTTTCTTCTATTTTGTTCACTCCCGATAATGATGATTTCTGATGTCTTTGTTTAACTTTAAAAAGTTCAGATTCATCAGGGTTATTGTAGAAGATAATTGAGCAATTTAACATATTGACGTCATCAGACGCTACAGATATGTAGAGTTGGGTATCATCTGCATAGCTGTAGGACCTTCTCAGACAGGACTAAATATCTGGGTCAATGGCATGAATTTACCTGGAAGCGGAACGCCACTTGTTTCACAAATTTATTTGCAAAGCGAAACACCAAATTTCACTGCAAATTCAGTTTTGAGTGAATCTAAACACTGCAGCAGTAAAATATTAAGCCTTACAAGTGGTGGCTCTGAGTCTGAGGCTCTGCACGGGTATCCAGAAAGCTGCCAGTTCGAATCCCTGTTACTGCCCAAAGGGGTCCTACTCTGGTGGGTCCTCGAGTAAAGCCCTTAGCCTGCAATTACTCCAGGGCTCTGTGCAATGGCTGACCCTGCACTCTGATCACAAGGGATGTGCGAAAAATAACAAAACCCTAATACAAGAAATTGTATAAAAAGAATAAAAATAACAACAAAAAAAAAAGAAAAAAGACACCTCACATATATAAACAGACTTAATTACAACAGTAATATATTTATGTAATAATTTAAAAAGGGATAAATACATATTTGGTTCGTAGAAGTGCTTTAGTTACATTAGTAATCAGTGAAATCAAAGTTTTACACTTCTATATTTATGATCTAAGGACTTACATTTAATGAATTTCATACTACTATATGGAAAAAAAAGTTATGATATTCTAGTCATATTGCTATTGGCAAACTCTTTGTGACAGGGCATTAAGACTTATAGTACAAGTTTAGAGACACATTACTAGATATCTATCTATCTATCTATCTATCTAGTAATGTGTCTCTAAACTTGTACTATAAGTCTTAATGCCCTGTCACAAAGAGTTTGCCAATAGCAATATGATAAAAAAAATAAGTTTTTATTGTAATTATTATCTACTGAAGCCCTCTAAATTCACAGCAATTACAAAGGGCCAGTGGACAAAAGATGTGTAATTGATTCTGGCAGGTCCTGCTAAGGAACAGCATGGCCAGGGATATTCAGGAAACCCAGCAGTGGGTCTTAATTGAAGTGGATAAGGGAATTATCTCTACTCCGATGGTCTTAAGTGGGATACGCAACAAATTCAATTAAACCAATCTATTTAATGAAGGCAAATACAAAGGGCACGTCCAGTTCACATAAAGTAAGAAACGTCCTCTGACATCGTTTTTAATATCACCGCCCATATTAAAAGAGCACGGACATCAGTGATGTGCTTATAGTAAACAATAATGAATGAAATCTAAACCTGAAGAACATTTAAACAATGTACATAAATGAGATATCCATCTGTCTCAAGTCTCCAGTTCTCACGATTTAGGACACTAGAATTGCTTACCCATAACACAAAAACACGTTTGTTTGGAGAGGGCAGCTTCCATTTATTTATTTGGAGTAATTTTATTTTCTGCCTTTTCTGTTTGTCTTCTCTATCACAAAAACTGATTTTTTAAACACAAATTTGAAAGATGAAAAATATTACGGCATAACCCTTTTATTATATTTTTCTTAAAATGAGTTGGAATGAACTACAATAAATTATGACTCTCTACCTCTTATTCAGTGTATTTTATTTCTGTTATATAGTGCAGGGGTCCTCAGTGTCGGTCCTGGGGGCCCGCTGTGGCTGCAGGTTTTTGTTCCAACCAGCTTCTATTTTTAATTGGAGTCCTGGGCTAATTAAGTGAACTTTTATTTGTCAAATTCTGTGTTTTGGGAAAAATGTAGAAATTAGAAAACTAAGTTTGGTATATTAAAATGCACCAAGCAGTTATATTGGAATAATGTATTTTGTTTTCTTTTTAATAATATTTTCATCTTGATTTTCATTCTGTTTTGTGCCGAGTGTTCTAATTGTTTAATGAATTCATTATTTTCTAATTAGCGGGTCTAACGCTGAAGTAGTTGCAGCCTTGTTGTTTGCCTGGCTGTCTGCTCCGCTGGTTGTCATTATTAGGATACAATGAAGGGAGCAAACTGCACAGAGAAAGGGCAAAATAGAATGAAATCAACAAAAGGTTGTTAAGCAAAAGCAGAACTATTCCTAAATGTCTTATAAATGTAAAACATGCTGCGGTGCTTTCTTAATGAAGAATAAGTGAAGAGAAAAAAAAATGTCTGCTAATTAATTGAGCTCAGTGTTGTCAGATATTGTCACTGATTAGGAATCTGGTTGGAACAAAAACCTGAAGCCACAGTGGGCCCCCAGGACCGACATTGAGAACCCCTGATATAGTGCCTTTCATTACTATCTATCTATCTATCTATCTGTATTATAGTGCTTTTTATTGCAATCTATCTATTAAATAGCACATTTTACTACTTCCTACATATTATATAGTGCATTTTACTACTATACATCTATCTACATGTTATGTACTGCATTTTATTAATATCAATTTATTTATCTATTATATCATTCCTTTCAGCAGCTGAACTGCGGTTCTTTCTCTTTGAAGACACCTTAGTATGGAGTATAAATGAGGAAATACACAAGTGGAAATAAAACATAGATAGATATGGAAAGCACTACATAACAGATAGATAGATAGATATGAAAGGCACTATATGATAGAGATAGATAGATAGATAGATAGATAGATAGATAGATAGATAGATAGATAGATAGATAGATAGATAGATAGATAGATAGTGTAGTAGGCAAGATTAAAATGTAGATAAATTAAAAGAGGTTTTTTACAAGGGATATTCAAAAAGTGTCCGCACTTTTATATTTTCGCTGGATACGGTGAAGGAGGGAGGAGTCATTGGTCATGTCTGAGAGTGTCATGTGACAAGTTCTGGCCAGTAAGTCGGCTGCCCTTGCAGTTTAGCATAAGAGTTGTCACCCTGTGGTGAATGAAGATGGCTGTGAAACTAAAAAAGAGGAGCAGCGATCTGTCATACGCTTTATTGTGGGCAAGAAGGTGTGCCAGGAGCACAAATTTATCTCTGCATGTGTGTTCAGTATGGGGAGTCATAGAGACGTCTATAAGAGGATTGAAATGTCCGAAAATGGCCATACTAGTGTGATGAGTGCAGAGCACTCTGGACGTCCAGCTACAGCCACGACCATGAGGAATGAAGGAACAACCCTGGAATTGATTCACGAAAACAGAAGAATTTTTTGACAACGGCATTAAAAAGTTGAGGTGACGCTGGGAAATGTCCTTCGCAAAGGAAGGTGACTTTGTAGAAAAGTGACGTCATTTGTTTTTGAAATTCTTAATAAACAGAGTTTAAAAAAAAAAGTGCGGAAACTTTTTGAACATCTCTCGTATTTTCAGGTTACGGTTGGCCTCCCCTCTGACTGAATATATAATTAGTGAAAGTGATAGTGAAAGGCACTACATTAGATAGATAGATAGATAGATAGATAGATAGATAGATAGATAGATAGATAGATAGATAGATAGATAGATAGATAGATAGATGTGAAAGGCACAATATGATAGATTGTAAATGTGTGTATTCATCAAAACCATTTTAATAGAATAAGTTTAATTGAATTGAATCTTTCAGAACAAACACCATCACGATGCGTCATATGCAGCACACATACATACAATACAAGCAAACATTTCTCTGCTTTTAAAACTGAAAAATGAAGGCACAATGAACTGTCCTTGAGTTCAGCCCCATACTTCAGTGGGCAGGTTGTTGTGATTGGATACTACATTTATGTGCAGGGATCATCATTGACTTTAATTATGTACTCAGAGTAGCCTATTAATGAATTTACCATTTTAATAGTTGATTATGAAGTGATGCCATTCCTACTAACTGGCCAGTGTGATAAGGAGATGACGTGCGCTGAAGGTGCAGGAGTGTTTGATATCTCTGGGTGTGCGCAGTTCTCAATGGATAATTATGTAGCTGTAAATTGGGATCGTGTTGTGCACAGGAGGACGCTGGTTTCTCAACATGCAATTAAAACTTCCATAAATGAACAAGTCGCTATTCTGAGACTTTCCCCCCTCCTTCTTAACAGAGCCCTAAAGCGGAACTGAGGAAAAATGTCATGAGCATCACAGAAGAAATGCAAGAAAGCGAGCCACAGTCTCTGTTGATGTGACTGGGGACATTTACTTGTGATTAACTTTTAATGTGCTAATCATTTTTATCTGTTTTACATATGCATTCAGCTGATAGCAGGTGGCATTTGTAATTACTGTGAAAGCCATAGATGTGATGATCAAAACTAAAAAAAGAATACTAATGATGTCTTTGTGTTAATCTAGCACTAGAACAAAGTGACACCTTTCAAACTTCTCCCCAACTGCGTAAAAAAAAATGATTGAGAATGTACGCTGACCTGAATCCTGTGACAGTAGATAGATAGATAGATAGATAGATAGATAGATAGATAGACAGTGTCACACACGTGTGCATGGGAGGCAGCTAAAGGGCTTGAGTGACGGCAGTTCTGAGGCATGCCAGGATGTGGCAGAGTGCACTGACTCTTTTTCTCTCTTGCCTGCAGACCATTCCTGGGAGATTCCATTGGGCTCTCTTGACATCATTTCTGGGACCGAGCCAATGGAAGGAGACCTTGCTGGCTCCAGCCCCTCTGACATCACGTCCGGGCTCGAACCAATGGATAACGAATATGTGCCTGACCCTTATGACCTCACTTCCTGTTTTCCCCTTTAAAACCCTGCCCTTTTCCCTTACTCCTCAGTCTTGTTCTGGACTCAATTGTATGCACACCAGTGCTGTATTATATAAGAAAACGACTTTGCAGCCAAGATACCAGATTATACAGGTGGCTGCCCCAAACCTTTATCTGTGTATGTCTCATTCTTGTGACAATAGATAGATAGATAGATAGATAGATATGAAAGGCACTATATAATAGATAGATAGATAGATAGATAGATATGAAAGGCACTAAATGATAGATAGATAGATAGATATGAAAGGCACTAAATGATAGATAGATAGATAGATAGATAGATAGATAGATAGATAGATAGATAGATAGATAGATAGATAGATAGATAGATAGATATGAAAGGCACTAAATGATAGATAGATAGATAGATAGATAGATATGAAAGGCACTAAATGATAGATAGATAGATAGATAGATATGAAAGGCACTAAATGATAGATAGATAGATAGATAGATAGATAGATAGATAGATAGATAGATAGATAGATAGATAGATAGATATGAAAGGCACTAAATGATAGATAGATAGATAGATAGATAGATAGATAGATAGATAGATAGATAGATAGATAGATAGATAGATAGATAGATAGATAGATAGATAGATAGATAGATATTCAAAAGTGCATGCTTTTTTAGGACGCCATTACAAATGTCAAAAACTGAACATATTTCTAATTCAGACGAATGCAGTCATTGCTTAAACCCACAAACCTTGAAAGATAGAGTGATGTAGTAAAAGAACGCCACATATTTATTGGAAATATGGAACGCAGGGTACAGTAAAAAGCACAGTCAAATACAGAATTTTAAAAATTCTACCTGAGCCTAGAATGTGAAAACTCCACATGGAAAGTGGAAGCAAGAACTACAAGCAGTGGCCTAGCTGGGGGGGGGCAAGGGGGGGCAAGGGGGGACATCTGTCCCCGGGCACAGCATCCAGGGGGCGCCGAATTGATGTTGCCTATTGCATTTTGTCAAACAGGAGGGCGTACAAAATCTTCAGTTGTCCCTGGGCTCTGAAAACCCTAGCTACTACGCCTCTGACTACAAGTGACATCCAATCAAGGAAAAGTATGATAAGGAGTTGCTATGAAAGCACAGAATTTGAAAACCTATAAACTGAGTAAAACTGTAACAAGACCAGACATAAAATTAACATCCAGATAGTTTAATATAAACTTGACCCCTTGGTACGGATTTGAAAACTCAGACTTAAAGCTGGTTTGTGGCACTTTGGTATTTCGTGGTTTGGATCTTTTGCCTGATCGGCCACAGAAAGTGCGTAATTCTAAGTTCTGATTGACTCTTTGGATTTAATATCGATGTGCAGCATCGTTGGCTCATTCAGAAATGTAAGGTTTTCATAAAAATACAATGCAGCATAATCAGGTCACTGATTTACTGTTATGTGTACAAAGTAGAAGGAACATTTTAATGTGCACACTTGGCCAAAATACACCATGCTGCCACTTGGCATGAATCTCACTCCGTAGGCGATGTAAAAAAACAACACAGCATGTAACAAGTGAAAAGTACGCACCGTTTAGGAAAATAATCATCATCGGATTTGAGTGTGCATCTGTCGTTAAACCGCTGTGTCTGTATGTGAATCACAATATGTGCCAGCATTGCCTACAAAAAAATAAACTGAAAACTGAAATATCAGACTTGAAAAAGAAAGGTTTTGGGCAAGTGGTGGTGCCTTGAAAGTGTACGGGACGCCATTAAAGGCAAACAGTCGTGTGACCTGGGTGAAAGCGTGCCATGTTCTAACCCCATGAAACAGAGTTTAAGTTGGACCAACGGCAACACAGGTGCAAAATTTCTTGGCAATCAATGAAGACGTTTTTGATGTCGTTAGCAACTAAACCAACAGCTGACAATTTTATTCATACACACTGCCCACCATAATGTTTGGGACAAAGACACATTTCTCCTCGATTTCCCCCTCTGCAGCACAGTTTAAAATTGCAAATCAAACAATTCAGACATCGTGATTAAAGTGCACATCGCAGACTTTCATTTAAGGAGATTTGCAGACATTTCAGTCACACTGTGATCCCCCCATTTCAGGGCACCATAATGTTTGGACACAGCAGGTCTATTAAAGTCGTTATATTTAGTTCTTTGTCGCATATCCCAGCATGCCATGACTGCTTGAAGTCTGCAATTCATAGACATCACCAGGCGCTGAGGGTCTTCTCTGGTGATGCTCTGCCAAGCCTCTAATGCAGCCATCTTCAGCTCCTGCTTGTTTTGGGGGGCTTGTCCCCCTAAGTTTTCTCTTCAGCATATGGAAGGACTGCTCAATTGGATTTCAGTCGGGTGACTGGCTTGGCCATTCAAGAGTTTTCCATTTTTCAGCTGTGTTTTGCCTCGGCAGTATGTTTGACTCATTATCTTGTGTAGGACGAAATGCCATCAATGAGTTTGGAGGCATTGACTGGAATTTGAGAAGATCAGATGTTTCCACACACCTCAGAATCTATTCTGCGACTGCCACCAGCAGCTCCATCATCAATGAAGAGGAGTGTGCTAGGACCTGTGGCTGCCATACATGCTGATGCCATAATGCCCCCAGTACCCTGTGTAACTGATGAGGTGGTCTGCTTTGGTTCTCGGGCTATTCCTTGTCATCTCCAGATTTTGCTATCACTCTAATGAAGTTCATCTTTGTCTCGTTTGTCTACAAGACCTTTTCCCAGAATTCTTCTTCTTCTTCTTCTTTCGGCTGCTCTCGTTAGGGGTCGCCACAGCGGATCATCTTCTTCCATACCTTTCTGTCTTCTGCATCTTGTTCTGTTACCCCCATCACCTGCATGTCCTCTATCACCACATCCATAAACCTTCTCTTGGGCCTTTCTCTTTTCCTCTTGCATGGCAGCTCTATCCTTAGCACCCTTCTCCCAATATACCCAGCATCTCTCCTCTGCACATGTCCAAACCAACGCAATCTCGCCTCTCTGACTTTGTCTCCCAATCATCCAAATTGAGCTGACCCTCTAATGTCCTCATTTCTAATCCTGTCCATCCTCTTCACACCCAATGTAAATCTTAGCATCTTCAACTCTGCCACCTCCAGCTCTGTCTCCTGCTTTCTTGGTCAGTGCCACCATCTCCATCCCATATAACAAAGCTGGTCACACTACCATCCTGTAGACCTTCCCTTTCACTCTTGCTGATACCCGTCTATCACAAATCACTCCTGACACTCTTCTCCACCCACTCCACCCTGCCTGCACTCTCTTCTTCACTTCTCTTCCACAATCCCCGCTACTCTGTACTGTTGATCCCAAGTATTTAAACTCATCCACTTTCGCCAACTCTACTCCTTGCATCCTCACCATTCCACTGACCCCCCTCTCATTTACACACATGTATTCTGTCGTTCCTACTGACCTTCATTCATCTCCTCTCATATCTCCACCTCTCTAGGGTCTCCTCAACCTGCTCACTACTATCACTACAGATCGCAATGTCATCAGCAAACATCACAGTCCACTGGGACTCCTGTCTAATCTCGTCTGTCAACCTGTCCATCACCATTGCAAATAAGAAAGGGCTCAGAGCCGATCCCTGATGTAATCCCACCTCCGTCACTCCTACCGCAGACCTCACCACTGTCACACTTCCCTCGTACATATCCTGTACAACTCTTACGTACTTCTCTGCCACTCCCGACTTCCTCATACAATACCACGGCTCCTCTCGAGCCCCCCTGTCATATGCTTTCTTCAGGTCCACAAAGATGCAATGCAACTCCTTCTGGCCTTCTTTAAACTTTTCCATCAACATCCTTAGAGCAAACATTGCATCTGTGGTGCTCTTTCTTGGCATGAAACCATCCTGCTGCTCACTAATCATCACTTCACATCTTCACTGAGCTTCCACTACTCTTTCCCATAACTTCATGCTGTGGCTCATCAGTTTTATCCCCCTGTAGTTACTACAGTCCTGCACATCCCCCTTATTCTTAAATATCAACACCAGTACATTTCATCTCCACTCCTCAGGCATCCTCTCACTTTCCAAGATTCCATATAACAATCTGGTTAAAAACTCCACTGCCATCTCTCCTAAACACCTCCATGCTTCCACAGGTATGTCATCTGGACCAACAGCTTTTCCTTTCTTCATCCTCTCCATAGCTGTCCTTACTTCCTCCTTGGTAATCTGTTGCACTTCCTGATTCACTATCTCCACATCATCCAACCTCTTCTCTCTTTCGTTCTATTCATTCATCAGCCTCTCAAAGTACTCTTTCCATCAGCTCAACACACTCTCCTCGCTTGTGAGTGCATTCCCATCTTTATTCTTTATTACTCTAATCTGCTGCACATCTTTCCCAGCTCGGTCCCTCTCTGTAGCCCACCGGTCCTTTTCTCCCTCCTTAGTGACCAACCTCTCATACAACTCATCATACACCTTTTCTTTAGCCTTCACCACCTCTCTCTTCACCTTGTGCCTTATCTCCTTGTACTCTTGTCTACTTTCTGCATCTCTCTGACTATCCCACTTCTTCTTTGCCATCTTCTTCCTCTGTATACTCTCCTGTATTTCCTCATTCCACCACCAGGTTTCCTTTTCCTTCTTCCTCTGTCCAGATGTCATGCCAAGCACCCTTCTTGCTGTCACCCTTACTACATCTGCTGTAGTTTCCCAGCTGTCTGGTAACTCTTTACTACCACCCAGTGCCTGTCTCACCTCCTCCTTGAACTCAACCTTTCAGTCTTCCTTTTTCAACTTCCACCATTTGATCCTTGGCTCTGCCCTCACTCTCTTCCTCTTCTTGATCTCTAACATCATCCTACAGACCACCATCTTATGCTGCTTAACTACACTTTCCCCTGCCACTACTTTGCAGTCTCCAATCTCCTTCAGCTTGACTCTTGACTTGGCATAGGATGTCATCTACCTGTGTGCATCTTCTTCCACTCTTGTACATCACCCTATGTTCCTCCCTCTTCTTAAAATATGTATTCACCACAGCCATGTCCATCCTTTTGACAAAATCCACTATCCTCTGATCTTCTTCATTCCTCTCCTTGACACCATACCTACCCATCACCTCCTTGTCTCCTCTGTTCCCTTCACCAACATGCCCATTGAAATCCGCTCCAATCACCACTTTCTGTCCCTTGGGTACACTGTTCATCACTTCATCCAACTCACTCCAAAAATCTTCTTTCTCATCCATTGCACACCCAACTTGTGGGGCATATGCACTAACAACATTCATCATCACACCTCCAATTTCCAGCTTCATAATCATCACTCTGCCTGACACTCTTTTCACTTCCAAAACACTCTTGACATGCTGTTCCTTCAGAATAACTCCTACCCCATTTCTCCTCCCATCCACACCATGATAGAACAATTTGAATCCACCTCTGATCCACCTGGCCTTACTCCCCTTCCATTGAGTTTCTTGCACACACAATATATCAACCTTCCTTCTCTCCATCATATTGACTAACTCTCTCCCCTTACCAGTCATACTGCCAACATTCAAAGTTCCTACCCTCAGTTCCACTTTCTTTACCTTCCTCCTCTCCTCCTGCTTCCGGACACGTCTCCCACCTCTTCTTCTCCTTCTTCTTCTTCGCCCAACAGTAGCCCAATTTCCTCCAGCACCCTGTTGACTAACAGTACTGGTGGCGGTCGTTGTTAACCCAGGGCTCGACCGATCCAGTATGGAAATTTGTATTGTTGTCTGCATATTGATTTGGCAAAGTTTTACACCGGATGCCTTTCCTGACGTAACCCTCCCCATTTATCCGGGCTTGGGATGAAGAAACACACTGGTTTGTGCATCCCCTGTGGCTGGGTTTACCCAGAATTCTGCAGGCTCCTTTTTCACAAACTGTAATCTGGCTGTCCTGTTTTTGTGTTCTCCATCTTGCAGTGTGTCCTCTGTGTTTCTGTTCATGGAGTCTTCTGCTGATAGTCATCTCTGACACACACACATCGGCCCCCTGAAGACTGTGTCTGGTCTGTCAGTCAGGCGTTGGGGGCTTTTTCTTGACCATAGCGAGGATTCTTCTGTCGTCAGCTATGGAGGTCTTCCTTGGCCTACCAAAACCTTTACAATTACTGAGCCCATCGGTGTGTTCTTTCTTCTTCATGATATTCCAGACAGTTGATTTCTGTTATCCTAAGGCTCTAATGGTTTTCTGCCCCATGATGGCTTCTTTAAATTTCATTGGCACAGCCCTTGTCCTCAGACACCAAAGGGTAGCAGCAGGCCAAGGTCTCTGATGAAGCCATGAAACCCACCTGAGGAATCATAAACACCTGTGACATCAATTGTCCCAAATGTTATGGTGCCCTGAAATGGGGGGGGGGGGAACCACGGTGTGACCGAAATGTCTGCAAATCCCCTTAAATGAAAGTCTACCATATGCACTTTAATCACAATGTCTGAATTGCTCGATTTTTAATTTTAAACTGTGGAGCACAGGGGGAAATTGAGAAGAAATGTGTGTCTTCATCCCAACCATTACGGAAGGCACTGTAAGTGAAACTTCATATTCAGTATTAAAAATGTTTAATATTTATTTTTTTAATATGCTTTAATTTTATTTTTAAATATGTTTAAATATTTTATTTTTACTACTTGATTACATTGTTTTCATTTGCCATCTAAAATAATTGAAGCAAAATAATATCCAGGTCCAAATTATGATAATCTTTTACTTTCTTGCGCTCAGCATTGCAAAAAACAAATAAACACAAACCCCTTGTCTGTCAATACAATGGCAGATAAACACACACACTCACACACACACGCACACACACCCTTGACTCCATGTTAGTGAGAAAGAAATAGATTTTTATCAAGCAACGGTATCAGGTCTTATTTGGTAAATCCCAGGACTGCTATACAATTCCTTTTGATATCCATTTCTTTAGTACTCTTGTTCAAGTAGCCTTGGGGCACAGCCTTTAGAGATCACAATGCTATTAATACAAACATGTCAAATCACACACTGCAGCTCAAAACAGAGGTGTCAAAATGTCATAGTGTCAAAGTGCTGAAACATAAGCTATCTTCTAATTTTGCTAAGTATCATACACGACTTGATTTAATTAAAACGAGGGGCTGTTTACTGCTGCTTAGAATTTCTGGCTATGGCTACTAAGTGGCACCCCAAGCAGCAAAGCAGTCAAAGGCAACGCGGTGCGGCAAAGAGGCTCACACCAGAGGCTCACACCAGCCTTACAGTAGGAATGGCAGGCACTCTTCTTAATGTCGTGCGTCAGACCGTATAGACACTGTGGACTGGAGAGGGCGCTCTCGAGCAGACAAACCAAATCACAATTAATGGAAAGTGGGCCAATGCAGACACTCCTGGCAACAGGGTACTGGACACTAAGTGACAAAAAAATAATGGTAATAGTAACTGATAATAATGGCTGACCCACCCACGTCAAACCTTGTAACTCTCCTCCTGGTCACTCCTTCCAAGTTTCTCCTTTTTCAGGTGTTGCTAACACTAATTCTCCTAACTCCAAGCTCAATGGTGTAATGGCTAGAAGATCCCTTAAACTCTGGGTAGGACCCACTTCAACAGTGGCCAGGAAAGCAGACTAGGGTATACAGCCAGAAGAGGTTGAGGTACCACCCTGGAAACTCCATTAAATAACAAGAACAAAAAAGACAGCCATGAAATGGTTCAAAACAAAAATGGGTCCTCTTAAAACAAGGCAACTAAGCATCAGGAGCTCTGTTCTTCTCGGGTGTCAATATCACATCTGACACCACCTTCCAGGAGTGGACGAGGCCATCTCTGGGCATCAAGGTGGATACGGCATCCACATTTGGAGCCTTTTCCTGGAAGTAGAGGAGAAACGAGAGGATAATGTTGGTGATAGCATCCCCTCTCGTCCCTGAGTGGAAGTGCTTACCTCACCAGAGCGAGGAAGGGGGTCTCCAGGTGCACATGTGTGGCAACAGATAGATAGATAGATAGATAGATAGATAGATAGATAGATAGATAGATAGATAGATAGATAGATAGATATGAAAGGCACTATATGATAGATAGATAGATAGATAGATAGATAGATAGATAGATAGATAGATAGATAGATATGAAAGGCACTATATGATAGATAGATAGATATGAAAGGCACTATATGATAGATAGATAGATAGATAGATAGATAGATAGATAGATAGATAGATAGATAGATAGATAGATAGATAGATAGATAGATAGATAGATAGATAGTGAAAGGTGCTATATTCGATCAATATATAGGGAGGGGATGTAGAAATCTCCAAAGCTCTAGAGGGCTGCTGATTTTTTAAGTTCCCTCCTGCCCAACAGAGTCGAGCTGCAGAAAGGACACCTTGAGGCCCTCAGCACTTTTGAGGTCTTCAGCTGGTTATTTGACTGCATTCATTTTAAAGACTCGCTGTAGCCCCACCACTAGAGATTGTTACAAGGCTGTGTATGCCATCTTTCAGAAATACGGACTTGTCAGAAGTGTCAGATCTGGACACTGACCATTAGATGTTTCTCCTCTTGCCCGCAATTCTAAAGCTTAAACAAATAACCAGAATTGATCCTGCCTGTGTTACTGGGTTGCCTTCCAATGGGCAGTGCAGCCGTCTTGAGACATACCTACTGGGAACCCTGGACATGAGCTCAAGCACTCAGAATGCAACTGTCTTACATAGTCAATCCAAAACAGAAGTCCCCTGACTTGAGTGATTAATTGGGCTGCATGCTGTGAAGACATCTTTTCTCAGCAACAGGCTCATTCAGCTACGCCAACAGCATTACCATGATGTCCACAAAGTATTAATTTCAGTCCCATGAGCGCTGCAAGACTGCCAGAGGAATGCATGTCTGTAAATGTCAGTCAAGTGCCACGTAAATTCAACAAAACCTTTGGCAGACGTTGTGAGTTCACACTTTTCTAGGTCATTTGTCACCTTCGAATATGACATTTTAACTCATCCTTTAACAGCAGTTCAAAAGTGACAATTCAAGCCTGAGGGGACTATTGTGCTGTAAGACCTTTAAACATCCATCACAACAAGGAAATTGCTGCTGGTTTCCTTTCTAATTAAGAACAACAGAAAATAATTGCATATACTAACTACATACTAGCTGTGTTACCCGGCTTCACCCAGGAAATTTTCTATGTCGATGAACCACAGTCATTGCGTCACTGGTTAATCGAATGTGTCTGAGGTACTATGCAGCTAACTAAATACTTTTCTGTATACAATATTTGTATTTTTTTTTAATCGGGGCTAATATTATTAGTTCACTTGAGCTGCTTACCCTTCAACATGCTAAATGCAGTCCTATGTGGTGCTGGTGTGAAAGAGATTGCAGGAGAAAAATCTCGACTCTCCCTTGGAATTAAATATAAAATTACTACCATCTCAGTATTCAGTGGTAGGGATATGGCCATCAAAGCAAGTTCTGGCACACTAAGTTCCTAATTTAAAAATGTAAATATATTCTGTTTGGTTCAACCCCCTACAAAGTATCCTATAATTTAACTAGTCATCACCCGAGACTTCGCCCGCGTATTAGTGAAACAGGACAGTGAGGAGGACCCGGCGCAGCTCTCAACTCCTGACGTCACACTGTCCCCTCTGCTCGGCCCGCAGCCTCTGTCTTGGATTAGTGCGAATAAAACGCTCCTGCAAGCGAACTATGATTCTTAGCGCAATGAGACAAGTCACAAAATCAACCGGAATGTTCAAGCAAATTATACGAAAAAAGATCTAAATTCATGAAGTAGTTCTCTCGTTCGCTAACTAAGCGCTGTTAACATTACGCCCTGAGGAAGACGCGTGAGTGAGGAGGGCCCCGTCCCCCTCCCCACAGCCTGATTAGTCTCTCTCAGATTTGCGCTAATAAATCGGTACCGCAAGCGAACTATGATTCTTAGTCCAATGAGAAAATCAGCGGAATGTTCAAGCAAATTATACAAAAAAACCCGATCTAAATCCGTGAAGTAGTTCTCTCGTGAAAAGCGGACAGACATACAAACGGGTCTGAAAAACTATAAGAAATTTCGCACTTGGACCACGAAATTTTTAAAACTGTTTCTTAGCGAGCATCAATGGGCCAAGGGTAACCCACATTCCAAATTTCAAGTCCCAAGTCCTCTTGGTTCGGGAGATTTCATGATGAGTGAGTCAGTGGTATTTGGCTTTTATATATATAGATTGCTTAAGAATGAATAAAAATCTTTAATATAAATAAGTAATCCCTAATAACATTAATTATTAATTAAAGCAATATATTAAAATTAATAATCCAAAAATATCCATCCATCCATTTTCCAACCCGCTGAATCCGAACACAGGGTCAGGGGGGTCTGCTGGAGCCAATCCCAGCCAACACAGGGCACAAGGCAGGAACCAATCCCGGGCAGGGTGCCAACCCACCACAGGACACACACAAACACACCCATACACCAAGCACACACTAGGGCCAATTTAGAATCGCCAATCCACCTAACCTGCATGTCTTTGGACTGTGGGAGGAAACCGGAGTACCTGGAGGAAACCCACGCAGACACGGGAAGAACATGAAAACTCCACACAGGGAGGACCCGGGAAGCGAACCCGGGTCCCCAGGTCACCCAACTGCGAAGCAGCAGTGCTACCCACTGCGCCACCGTGCCACCCTCCAAAAATATTAATCCATAAAATTTAGTATAAAGAGAAGACTTTGATAAACCTAATATCCATCCATCCATTATCAAATCCGCTATATCCTAAACTACAGGGTCACAGGAGTCTGCCGGAGACAATCCCAGCCAACACAGGTCGCAAGGCAGGAAGCAAACCCCGGGCAGGGTGCCAGCCCACCGCATGGCACGCACACACCAAGAACAATTTAGGATCACTAATGCACCTAACCAGGATGTCTTTGGACTGTGGGAGGAAACCCACGCAGACACGGGGAGAACATGCAAACTCCACGCAGGGAGGACCCGGGAAGCGAACCACAGGTCTCCATACTGCGAGGCAGCAGCGCTACCCACTGCGCCACCATGCCACCTAAACCTAACATCTCCTAAGAATTTAATAAATAGTGACCCCCCAGAAACTCTAACCTCATAAATAAATAAATAGTCCTTAAATAATTAAAAATTACTAGTAAAATGCAAATTTATCTTCCATTTAACCCCAATGGGAACCAGGTATTCAAGGGTATTATCCATTAGTGGGTTTGAATAAATGTCTATAAACAAAAAAACAAACATTTCTTACGTTTATTCACTCAAAAGCACCATCCTGCGCTTGTCGTGTCATATTCTCCGTTAGAGACAGAAAAAAATCACGCTTCAGTCTCTTCAATCATGCCTTGGCTCCATCACTTCATTTGCTTTTTTATTTCCGTTTCTTTGTCATGTTTGGTTACTGCTTTCTTTCTTTAATTTTCTGATGATTTTGTCTTTTCTTCTTTTTTTTCTAGTTTGCGAGTTGCTGGTCTAGTTTGTCGTATGGGTTCGAAGGGACTGTATGCAATGTTATTTTCTTTAAATAAAATTTTAAAAATCCTTGTTTTTTTAACTTAATGCTGATTGTCGATTGAAAATGCAAACTTTTTGACGGTATTCACATGGACAACAGTGTTGCCTTTTCCAAAGACGTAAGGCTATAACGGGGATAAAAAAGATGAGGTGTCATCCGTTTATCTCAGATTTATTGTGTCACATGTGACACCACCCTGAAATGATCAACCTTGCTGCTTAATATTTGTCCGTTTCTAGTTATGCTTGTTTCACCAAATGGACCCACCCCCGGAACCCCTTCCCTTTTGAGGACTCTCCTTTCCAGTCTTCAAATTGTGCTTGATTTATGAAGGGGGACACCCCCCCCTCCACATCCCTCCACCCCCCAAGTGTTGTCTTTGGGGCATCAAGGAACTTGAAAAGGTAAAATTGGGTCCCAAGTTCGCAAACGTTGAGACTCTCTGCTGTAAGTTAAACGCTTTAATCTAGCGAGACCTTTCATTTGTTATCCCAAAATGGTTCAGGAAAAAAAAATTGCAGCAGTTGCCACAGTTGATGACCTGGCACTTTTATACATGCTGTTATTCAACCTCTGTGAACACTGATGAAAACATCCGGAGCAACGCATTGACTGATGGGATTTGTAGTCCTCCCTTTGTCATTTGCACAAGGTTGCAGATAAGATGAAGGAGATGGTGGAGATAATATATATTAAATACGTTTCTTACAGGATCAATTGATGTAAATGTTGCAGAAATGAATTTATATTGGGTCCATGACAAATGGGAATGCAGGACCTTACTGGGAGGCAGTTGTGTAAACCTTATGTCACATTGTCCTCACAGCTGGTCCCCCCATGAAGTGGGTTCCTGCAACATGGTGCATCTTCTTCTTTTTGTTCATCTTTTCCCACTTCAATGC
The DNA here is from genome assembly GCF_900747795.2 of Erpetoichthys calabaricus. Taxonomy (NCBI): domain Eukaryota; kingdom Metazoa; phylum Chordata; class Cladistia; order Polypteriformes; family Polypteridae; genus Erpetoichthys; species Erpetoichthys calabaricus. The sequence goes on along the minus strand of NC_041410.2, from coordinate 88,472,188 downwards.
AGGATCGATGTGCTTGATCAGCCCTCTCCAAACAGCTCGGTCCTGCATCTCCTCACCAGTCAGACCCTTTCCCTTCTTCTTTATCCATCTTCCCTTGTCCTTCCATTCCCATCACTCTTTTCCCCATACATTCATCATCTCTCCTCATCACATGTCCATACCACTTCAACCTATTTTCCTGTCCTTTCTCAGATATCTCGCCCACTTCTGTTGGACCTCTCATTTCTTATTCTGTCCTGTTTTGTAACGCCACACACCCATCTCAACATTTTAATTTTTGCCACATCCAATGTCTTCTTCTGTGCTACCTATACTGACCACATCTCAGCTTCATACATTAGTGCTGGTCTCCAAAACCTGACCTTGAACCTTCACCTTAATTCTTCGATCACACAACACTCCTGATACCTTCTTCCAGTTGTTCCATCCACACTGCACTTTATGGGTTATCTCCACATCTAATTCTCCATCTTGGACTACCACTGATCCTAGATATTTAAACTTCTCCACTCTTTCCAATAGCTCTCCCTGCTGGATAACTTCTGAATTCTGATCTCCATTAAACCTCCCACATTCTGTCTTCTTCTTCCTACTTATCTTCAGTCTTCCAAAGCCCTCCTTCCAACTCCCTCTCCACTTCCTCCTTTCTGATGCTCCACACCTCAATGTCATCAGCTAAAAGTCTGCCCCAGCTAGATTGCTCTTTTATCCCATGAGTCAACACTTCCATAACCAGATCAAAGAGGTAAGGAGTTCAAGAAGGTCCTTGGTGCAGACCTCCTCTAACTGAGATCTTGTCTGTTACCCCAACGCTGTTTTTAACCTGAGTTCTCACTCCCTGGAGAAGTATCCTGGACAATCCTCACTTTTCTGGTCCTTCCTCCAACATGGTATACAAATTTGGTGTACATGGAACACAGCTCTTATATTGTGTTGGGTCTCCATAAGTTTATGTTGTTCTGGTCCAGCCTGTGAACTGATGGTCTCTTTCCACATTGTGGTTTAATGATCCCATGGGAACATAAATAAAGCTACCAGAAAAATATTTGTCAGATGGTTTGTCTTGGGCTGTGGTGGGTTGGCACCCTGCCCGGGATTGGTTCCTGCCTTGTGCCCTGTGTTGGGTGGGATTGGCTCCAGCAGACCCCCGTGACCCTGTGTTCGGATTCAGCGGGTTGGAACATGGATGGATGGATGTGTCTTGGGGTCTAGAGATGCTGTCTTGATATGGTGCCCCTAAGAAGAGCATTATCACAGTAAGTTGTAACAAGCTGGCATAGCCAAGGCGCTTGCCAGCTTGGGTGGCAGAATTAATTTCACACATTTCTTAGGCTCCACCTTGTGGAGGCCATAAGGCTTGAGAGCACACTTCACTGTCACCCGACATCAGTACTGGAAGAGTGACACAATAATTTGATAAAATAAGCATTGTGTGTGTGTGACGCCAGCCGGAAAGGCAATGTTACCTGATGCAATGTGCCACATCTTCCAGCTTCTTAAACAGGAATGTGCTCGGGGGCCCACGGTGTCAAAGTGCATCTGCTGTTTCAGCGTGCCACGCAACGCCGCTCTGACATCTGAAACTGGCCAGATATGCAGCAGTTTACACTTCAAATATTTTTTGTAGTCGAGCCCCGCAAGAGCAAAATGTCCATCAAGCCACCGGGGACCTCAGAGCCTTTACCTGCCTCCTGTAATTAACCAGGAAATGATTTTAAAGTGGTGTGCGTGCTTTCAAGCGGCCGTCCACCCCGTGGGCCAAGAAGAAAATTACTTTGTGTGCGAGTGCCCCTTTGAGCTCAGCGTGGAGGGAGAGAACTCAGCTGTTGTGACAAGGGTCTGTCATCTCAAGGAGCGGCAAAATGAGACCGTTTCATTTTGACGTTTCTTTGTAAACATGGATTTGCCAAAACTACATTCTGAAGTTTCTCCAAGGGAAAGCCTGTTGTCTTTGTAAAGCAAGCTGCTTGAACATTTTAATGTGACAAAGACAAATAAATAAATAACTACACCTTTCCACAAAGATATGAAACAGTGGGTTCTTGTTATGTTGCTCTCATCACACGACTACATGTCAGATTGTGAAATGTAAAGGATATCAATCAGCGCTTAGAGTCCAACACACAACAAAACAACAACAATGCAAGGAGGCAAAAACATTACAGTGCACATATATTAGACATTGTAACCACCAGGGGGCTCCACTGGACCTCAAATCTCATACACAGTAATGACCAACGTAATTCTGGGACAGAATAAAAGATATTTATTCATCCAAGGCACCCTTATAATAATCACCTGTGCAATGATCAACCAAGCTACACAATACAAAGCAAATTCTTCCTCCTTCCATCCTCCAAGACTGTTGCCCGCTGCCTCCCGACTCTGACTCGATCTAAATGTGGAAGTCCACCAGCTTCCAGCTTCCTGTCTCAGTCCTCTGAAGCACTTCCAGGTTGTACACAACTCAGGGCAGTCCTCTCTCAGCAGGTTCCCAAAGACCCCGAGAGTGTGCTGCGTCTCTGGACTCCAACTCCCATGGCACACTTTGGGTGTTCTAAAGAGGATCCAGCCCTGAGGAACACTGCCACCTGTTGTGTGGGGGAATAAGCTGCTCCCGGTGGGATCCTTCTATTATGGTACCCTGGCTGGGTATGAATTCTTGGTTTATACCGGCCAGGATGCCTACTCTTCCTTCATGGCATCTACACTGGTGACAACTAGTTTGGGGGTTAGAGAGGTTGCTCTTTGTTTAAAATTTTGGAAAGATCTGGAAGTTCAGAATCAATTGCTCAAGATTATAAATCTTTTTTCATCCCAATGGATCAAATCTCTTCCTTTCTTCTACAGAACAGACTGTTTGATGTTAATCAGACAGGCTTCAAGAGGTGCCATTCCACCAAAATGGTTCTACTTCCCATTGTTGACATCTTACGGCTGGCTAGAGCTGTCCTCATCTTTTTAGATCTTTCCTTTGCAATTGACATGGTCAACCACCAGATGCTCCTTACCACTCTCACTGGGACTGCACTCAGGGGGTCTGAATCCATCCACTTGGGCAGATCCTACCTTGTGTCCTAGTGAGGAGAGATGTCAAGAGTGCATCAGGCAGACTCAAGAGGTGCCCAAAGGACCAGTGTGGGTGTCTTAAAGTGGTCCAGCCATGAGGAGCACTGCCACCTGTCATGTTGGGGTATGATCTGCTCCCGTTGGGCTCTTTCGCCAGCTCCATCAATTATGGCCTCCTGGAAGCTCATGATTCCTTCCTTTGTCCTTCTTGGCACCTACAAGATTTAAAAGTTAAATACTCTACAGCATCTGTTGTGTTGAAGCCATTCCTGTGTAGCTTGGGCTTGTTTTCTTACAGGTCGTTCCCCAAGGTGCATCAGCTTTGCACTCATTTTACCCTCACAAGCCTTGCGGCACCTGCCAAAGAGAAGCATCTCCATAGACTGATGTTGCCACCACCATACTTCACTGTCAGCATGGTATGACAGATAGGGGGCACTGTCGACCCCTTGAACCCTCAGACAACACGTTAAAACACCAGGTAAAAGTCCTATAATTAAATTTATTATAACAATACTGTGCACAAAGCATCTCCACTCCACAATACTTAATAAATCAATAATCACAATTACACTTATAAATCCTCTACACCTAGCAGCTCCATTCCACTCCCTCCCAACTCGGCTCAGTCTGCTGGGGTTTCCCATCATTCTTTTATAGTCCCTGACCTGGAAGTGCTTCTGTCCCTCAGTCCATGTGATTTCATAGCACTTCCGGGTCAGATGAAAAACTTCTTCTTTTCTTCAGCCCGGAAGTACTTTGTTTCTCCATTTCCTGTGACTAGGGAGTACTTCCGGGCTATATGGAAAATATAAATTCTTGTTCCTCCCTGCAGCGTCCCCTGGCGGCTCCCACTGCATCCAGCAGGGCGGTGAAGAAAAACTCCAATGTCCATGATGCCCTGCTGGAATTCGGGGTCCCTCCATGTTGCAAGGAGAGCTCCATCTAGCAATGTGGGGGTATTGGCCGGGATAAACTGCCGGCCATATATCACAATGGTTTGCTTTTAATAACATGTAGTGTTTAAGCATGATGTTTAGTCTGATGGCCAAATTGATCCAATTACCATCTTTCAACTGACTTCAGAGTCTCCCATGTGCCTTCTGCGGAGATGGGCCTACTTTTCTCTCTGTACACCACCTCGCCAGGCTCCATCATCCAATCCCATGGGTTCTCTTATCAGTGCTATGCTGGTGACACACAGCTGTACCTGTCATTGCTAGTGTCAGCTTGAGTCTCTGCTTGTCTTACTGATACCTCAACCTGAATGAAAGACCACTATCTACAACTCAGCCTTGCAAAAACCAAGCTTCTTATGATCCCAGCTAGCCACTCTGTTCAACTCCTCATCTCTGTACAACATGGCTCACTGTTGTTAACACCTGCCAGGTCAGTACACAGCCTTGGGGTGGTGACTGATAAGCAGCTATCTTCTTCTGTCCACGTTTCTACTATGTGTCGTTCATGCAGGTTCACGCTGTACAACATCAGCAAGGTCAGACCTAATCTGATGAGAATATGCAGCACGATGTCTGGTCCGGGTTTTGGTCTTGTCACATCTGGACTACTGCAACTCACTTCTGTCAGGAGTACCTACAGGTGCTATCAAGCTGCAGCAGATGGTCCAGGATGCAACGCCCCATCTTGTAATTATAACCAGCCGAGATGGGCACATGTCACTCCTCTCTTCAGGTCTCAACTTTAGCAACACGCATTAAGTTCAAATCCCTGGTGCTTGCCTACAGAGTAGTCAGTGGGTCCTGAGTATATGGAGACACGTGTGAGGTCCTTTACTCCTTCTCGCCCACTCAGGTCTGCGAGAGAACAGCATCTGGTGATGCCATTTTTACGTATCATCAAGTCTCAATCCCAACTATTTTCCTGTTTAGTTCCTAGTTGGTGGAACAAGCTGGCCACCTCCATCCAAACCGATAACTCCTTCCATGTATTTAAGAAGCAGTTGAAAGCTCATCTTCTTCTTCTTCTTCTTCTTTCGGCTGCTCCTGTTAGGGGTTGCCACAGTGGATCATCTTTTTCCATATCTTTCTGTCCTCTGCTTCTCACTCAGTCACACCCATTCCTTCATGTTCTTTCTCACCACATCCATAAACCTTCTCTTAGGCCTTCCTCTTCTCCTCTTACCTGCCAGCTCTATCCTTAGTACCCTTCTCTCATTATACTCAGCATCTCTCCTCTGCATATGTCCAAACCGACGCAATCTCGCCTCTCTGACTTTGTCTCCCAACCATCCAACTACTTCAAAGCTCATCTGTTCTGTGAATATCTGTCTAACTGATTGAAAAAAAAATTGCTCTGTAATATTTTATATTGTCTGTGAATTTGTTGTTTAAGATTAATCGTGTCGCAAAATTAACCAGAATGTTCAAGCAAATTCTAGAAAAGAGCCTGGTCTAAATCCATTAAGTAGTTCTCTCGTTTGCTACGTGAATGTAAGATACTCCACAAGGCCGACACGTGAGAGAGGAGGGCCCACCCCCCTTGCCTCGGCCCGTCTCTCAGATTTGTGGAAATAAATTGGTACTGCAACGAAATATGATACATAGTGCGATGAGAGTCACAAAATCAGCCAGAATGTTCTATTCTAGAAAAAAGTCTGATCTAAATCCAATAAGTAGTTCTCTTGTTCGCTAGCTAAACGGATGTAAGATACGCCCCGAGGCAGGCGCATGAGTGAGAAATGTTCTGGAATGTTCAAGCAAATTATAGAAAATCTAAATCCATGAAGTAGTTCTCTCGTGAAAAGGAGACAGACAGACAAACAGATAGACAGACGGATTTTATATACAGTATATAGATATTCACATTTAGTCAGAGTCGGTACATTTTAACCGACTCCAATAACCTAATAATTGGTTCCGACTCCGACTCCACGGCCCTGCTGATTATCATGTACCTTAAAATCGTAGAGTCCCCGGTTTCAAAAGTGACATCTGTCAAGACACCCTTGCATTCCTATATACCATAAGTTTGGAATTATTTGACCAAAACCAGCAATTAGAGTGGTGTGTTTTGCCAGGGATACAGAGCATTTTAAATTGGCCTGATATTTCAGGTCCCCTTGAGTCTCGTGTTAAAAAAAAAAGAAATGTATCAGTTCTTACGTGTTACACGCTTTGAATTTTTATCTCATTTTTTGAGGAAAAAAATGTGAAACCCTGTAGTCCCAGCGGTTACAAAACCGAGGTCTGTAATGCAGCGCCAGACCAGTGAACCATTCACCCCCTGCCACAGTTATCTTATCTAATGCCTGGCCGTCAAAGGTCAGTTGCTGATAACAGCACTGCTTCAGCTTCAGATCTGCTTGCCTGCTGTGTGAATCTGAGCTCTTCCCTACTTATAAAGTGTCAAAAAGACTTGGAGTTATGGAATTCAAGTCATTTAGTAACAAACTAGTGCTATATGAACTTTTCATATTTAATGACCTGATGCTGCTTCTGTCTGAAGGTGGACTTTTAAAGCTAATATTGATAACCACCTCTTAGGACCCAAAACTGTATTGAGATGGAGAAGAAACAAAGAGCTGTGCTCACCCTCAAACCGCCATCAAGCAATACGGGGAGATGAGGCATTTTGGATGTCAAAACTGCTGGGAATCACGGCATCTCAAATATTATTGGGATCATTTGTGCCACAGCTTGAGTCATTTCTAGCCTGATGTGTACACAGTGTAAGAGTTGAATTTGAACCCTGGTCCAATGTGCACCTGGCATGTGTCTGAGTCTCATATCCTTCTGATCTTATGCTTAAAAGCTGATGCTGTTATTTTATTATTCACTATGATAAATGTGCGGCACAGGGGTGCAGTGGTAGCGCTGCTGCCTCGCAGTAAGGAGACCTGGGGACCTGGGTTCGCTTCCCGTGTCCTCCCTGCATGGAGTTTGCATGTTCTTCTCGTGTCTGCGTGGGTTTCCTCCCACTGTCCAAAGACATGCAGGTTAGGTGCATTGGCCATCCTAAATTGTCTCTGGTGTGTGTGGGCTGGCACCCTGCCCTGGATTTGCTCCTGCCTTGTGTCCTGTGTTGACTGGGATTGGCTCCAGCAGACCCCTGTGTTAGGATATAGCTGAATGGATGATAAATGTATTTCTTGTTATTTTATATAACGCCTTAAGAGAAAAATGCCCCCTCTTATTTCTGCTGTAGTTCACTCTTCTCTCACTACTGGTACGGTTCCTTCTTCTTTTAAAACTGCTGTTCTAACCCCTATACTGAACAAACCTGGTGCCGATCCTACTAACTTCAATAATTGTCACCCTATTTCTAATTTGCCCTTCATCTCCAAAATTCTTGAAAAAATAGTTGCTATCCAACTTCACTGCCACTTATCTCATAATAATTTATATGAAAAGTTCCAGTTTGGTTTTCGCCCCCTCCATAATACAGAAACGGCACTTGTTAAAATTACTAATGACCTTCTTATGGCTGCTGACTCCAGTTTAATTACTGTTCTCATCCTCCTTGATCTGAGTGCGGCCTTTGATACTATTTGTCATACCACTCTCCTTAATAGATTATCTTTGATTGGAATTAGGGTTAGGGTGAGGGTTAGTTGGTGAAGAAAGATTCACGGATCTTGACTTTGCTGACGATGCTGTGATCTTCGCAGAGTCAATGGAGGCTCTGATCAGGGCACTCGAGAGACTGAGCGAGAAGTCTGAGTGTCTGGGCTTGTGAGTGTTCTGGATAAAAACCAACATCCAGGCCTTTAATGTCCTCTCAGGCACGGCCATCAGCAGTGTGTCTGTCTGCCGAGAGAGTGTCGACCTCGTCGAGAGGTTTACTTACCTCGGCAGTGACATTCATGTCTCTGGTGACTCTTCCTATGAAGTCAGTAGACGGATTGGGAGAACATGTGGGGGTCATGAGGTCGCTGGAAAAGGGGTGTGAGGTGCTCCTGATATCTCAGCAAAAGGATGAAGGTCCAAGTCTTTAGAGTCCTGGTGCTTCCTGTCTTGCTATATGGTTACGAGACATGGACACTATCCAGTGACCTGAGACGAAGACTGGACTCCTTTGGTACTGTGTCTCTTCAGAGGGTCCTTAGGTACCGTGGGTTTGACTTTGTGTTGCTCATGGAGTCCCGAATGAGGCACATTACCTGCATCGTGAGGGAGTGTCAGTTGCGGCACTACAGCCATGTGGCGCATTTCCCCGATGGTGAATAGGCTCACGGGACCCTCATTGCTGAGGACACGAGTGGCTGGACCAGGCCAAGGGGTCGCCCACGTATCACCTGGCTGCGGCAGACACAGGGTCATTTCTGGAGGGTGGGACTGGACCACTTGTCTGCCTGGGGGGTTGCCAACTGGAATCCCAAGTTGTTTTGCCGTGTAGTGGGTGCAGCAACACACTGTACCAGTGCATGCTCCCCAACTTGACTTGACTTGGAATTACCCAGACTCCACTTGATTGGTTCAGATCCTACCTCTCAGGCCACACTCAGTTCATTCAGCTTAAAACTTTCACATTCGAGCCCACCACTGTTACTTCAGGTGTGCCCCAGGGCTCTGTCCTGGGGCCTCTTCTTTTTATTATTTACCTTCTTCCCCTTGGCAGTATGTTTCGTAAATATAACATTAATTTTCACTGTTATGCTGATGACACCCAGCTCTACCTTGCTAGTAAACCCATCTCTACTCTTCCACCATCTTCGCTTATTGACTGCATTGCTGAACTTAAATCCTGTCTTTCTTCAAATTTTCTTAAATTAAACAATGACAAAGCTGAGGTTCTCCTCATTGGTACAAGATCATCATTATCCAAAGCCGATAATCTTTCACTTGCTATTGATAACTCTGTTGTTTCCCCATCACCTCAGGTCAAGGGTCTGGGTGTCATCCTTGGCAGTCCTCTATCTCTCTAATCTCACATTAATAACATCACCCAGTCTGCTTACTTCCACCTACGTAATATTAATCACATCCGCCCCTCCCTCACTCCCCATACCACTGCCATTCTTGTTCACAGTCTTGTCACTTCTGGTCTGGACTATTGCAGTTCACTCCTCTTTGGTCTCTCTAATAAATCTCTCCATAAGCTTCAGCTAGTCCAGAATTCTGCTGCACACATCATTACTCGAACCCTGTCTAGTCATCATTACTTACTCCGGTCTTGCAGCAGCTTCATTGGCTCCCAATTAAGTTTCAAATTGATTTTAAAATTCTGCTGTTAACATTTAAGGCCATTCATAACCTCGCCCCTCCATATCTGTCCAACCTTCTTCATGTTGCCATTCCCTTCCATAACCTTAGATCCTCTTTCTCCATCCATCTGACCGTACCTCTCACCCGTCTCACCACCACTGGGAGCAGAGCATTCAGCCATTCAGGAACTCACTACCTACTGAGCTTAGAAATATCAAATCATTTTCTACCTTCAAATGTAAACTTAAAAACCATCTGTTTAAAATGGCTTTTTCTCTATGATTACAGTGGCTTTGTTTGGTTTAAATTTTTATGTTTTCTGTATTTTCTGATGTTTTAAGTTTTGTTTATAATGTGTTTTTTTTATTTATTGTTTGTTCGGTGTCCTTGAGTGCTTAGGAAGGTGCCTTGTATAAATAAAAAGTATTATTATTATTATTGTTATTAATATTATTATTAAATTTATGGCATAACCATTCTTGTATAGTACTAAGTTTCCTGTTTTTTGTACCCAGCTGGATTATAATAAACTAGCCAACCCGCGGCGTAGCATACGCCGCATAATTATGTATTGATGGGTGAACACTCCCTGAAGGACACAGTTGTCCAAATGGGGTTGGTTTTGAAGATACGACTGTAGGTGAATGAAAAGATGGAACTCTGGAGAGGGCAACATACAATACAGCGTTTTACATGCTGCATACAGCGATTCACATCGAAGCATAGACACTGCTAAGACCATAGGATACCCCTCGCAAACTGTTCTACACGCTGCATACAGCGATTCACATCCGCGACAAACAAATTGTTTTACACGCTGCATACAGCGATTCACATCGAAGCATAGACACTGCTAAGACCATAGGATACCCCTCGCAAACTATTTTACACACTGCATACAGCGATTCACATCGAAGCATAGACACTGCTAAGACCATAGGATACCCCTCGCAAACTGTTTTACACGCTGCATACAGCGATTCACATCGAAGCATAGACACTGCTAAGACCATAGAATACCCCTCGCAAACTGTTCTACACGCTGCATACAGCGATTCACATCCGCGACAAACAAATTGTTTTACACGCTGCATACAGCGATTCACATCGAAGCATAGACACTGCTAAGACCATAGGATACCCCTCGCAAACTATTTTACACACTGCATACAGCGATTCACATCGAAGCATAGACACTGCTAAGACCATAGGATACCCCTCGCAAACTATTTTACACACTGCATACAGCGATTCACATCGAAGCATAGACACTGCTAAGACCATAGGATACCCCTCGCAAACTGTTTTACACGCTGCATACAGCGATTCACATCGAAGCATAGACACTGCTAAGACCATAGGATACCCCTCGCAAACTATTTTACACACTGCATACAGCGATTCACATCTGCGACAAATAAATTGTTTTACACTCTGTATACAGCGATTCACATCGAAGCATAGACACTGCTAAGACCATAGGATACCCCTCGCAAACTGTTTTACACGCTGCATACAACGATTCACATCCGCGACAAACTAATTGTTTTACATGCTGCATACAGCGATTCACATCGAAGCATAGACACTGCTAAGACCATAGGATACCCCTCGCAAACTGTTCTACACGCTGCATACAGCGATTCACATCCGCGACAAACAAATTGTTTTACACGCTGCATACAGCGATTCACATCAAAGCATAGACACTGCTAAGACCATAGGATACCCCTTGCAAACTGTTTTACACGCTGCATACAGTGATTCACATCCGCGACAAACAAATTGTCTTACACGTTGCATACAGCGATTCACATCGAAGCATAGACACTGCTAAGACCATAGAATACCCCTCGCAAACTGTTCTACACGCAGCATACAGCGATTCACACTTGCGACAAATATGATTCTTCTTAGATGGTGCTGTCGCGTCCACCCTCGCTCTCGAAGCATACTCACCGCCTGGTCATGTGCCCGCTCGCGAAGAGCAACTAACAGAGACCCGCCCACCAACTGTAAGACCATGGGATACCCCTCGCAAACTGTTCTACACGCCGCATACAGCGATTCACATCCGCGATAAACATGCTTCTTCAGAGGTGCATGTGGAGTGTAGCAGAGACGAACGCGAATGACGCCCTGCTGTGTGAGTTGCTGCGTCCGAGTTGGTGGGCGTGGCTCTGCGAGTTGTCGTCGTATCCAATGGTCTTAGAGTTGGTGGGCGTGGCTCCGTCCTGCGTGCTTCCATGCGTGTCTTGCTTGCGCTGGCGGCAGCTTAGTGAATTATATATATAGATTTAGGTCATTGTTCTTTTCTTTTAAACCGTGAGAAACAGGGTATACATGGAGAAACTCACACATCTCCTTTTATAAGAATAAAAATAATACTGTAAGAACGCTACGGGTCCCTGTTGCCCTGTGAACCCAACAGACAGATACGCAGACACAGAGTAAAAGCACAAAGAAGATCTTTTACTTATTTTTTCTTCTTCAGAGTGCCCTTTAAGCACTACAGCCACCATACACAAACAAAGAAACAATAAATTAATACAATTCTCTCCTCCACACCTCCCAGCAAGTCCTGTCTTCTACCTCCCAACTCTGGCTCGCTGGCTGGGTCTCTACCAACAGTCCTTTAAATAGTCCTTGACCTGGAAGTGCTTCTACTCTTCCATCCATGTGACTTGCCAGCACTTCCGGGTCAGATGAAGAATCCCAACTCTTTAAATCAGCCCGGAGGTACTGTGGGGCTTCCATCCTCATGACTTCTAAGCGCTTTCGGGCTGCAAGGGAAGCAGGTCCTTTCACAGCTCCCCCTGGCGGCACCCAACAGGGCTGAGAAACCGGACTCCAAGTCCCAGGATGCCCTGCGGGAATCCGGGGCACCGTTACACTCCAGGGGAGCTGCCATCTAACGTTTTGGGGGAGGCAGAGTCCTGAAAAAGCTGCCTTCTCCCATCCTTCCATCACAGGGGCGTCCCGGCCGTCTGCCACAATACATTTAAAATGTCATGTACATCCTAAACAAACAGGACTATCAATCAAATTGTGGTCATTTAAGGTTTCAACATCTGCCATGTCCCACTAGCAACTCGGTGTAACCAATCATGTTAAAAGTTTTCTGATTATGTAATGAATTCCTTTTTTTTTTGAGTAGTGACCTAATCAATGGATTGTATAAATAGAGCGCAGAGGACACCTTTTATCTTTGCAAAAAAAGCACTGACATGAAAAGTTTTTTTGCCTCTTGCGAGATTTAGATAAAGAATAATGATTGACACTTTGATTTGACGCCTGTGTTTTATTGCTTAGATTGGGGCATTTCAGTCGGGGTGTCTGTATTCATAATTTTCTTCCACAAGAGCGAAGCAGAAATGGAGACAGGACTATTCCTGGTGGTGCTCCAGTGTTTCTCACACAGTTCTTGAGCCTCACAAACTGTGGTCTGCCGGACAGACAGTCTCTCATCTGGGACCCCACAGGCTCACCCACCTGCATACTCCTGAGCTCGTCTCTGTGGATAATAAAGCAGATTTGCTTCTTCATGTAGTTGTGAGTGTGCCCACCACCTACAACACATCTCGCAGTCTCCGTTAGTATGAAACGAAAGAGAGAACAGTTTCTTGTAAGAACCCTGCATCAATGAAATATTTTGTATTGAGAGCTGTGGAATTTTATGCATTCAGAAAGAAAAAAAATACGCCATGTCCCCTCAGGGGCTCCATACAATTACATTTTTCATAAATAAAAAAAATATATATATGTATAAAATAAGTATATTTTTTGACATTCAAATACTCCTCATTGACAGAAACCAAATAAATTAACGAACTGCCATTAGCATTTCCTTAATCAGCACTGATGTGACCAGAGTTACAAGCTGCAGGTCTTTGATCTCCCGCTAACCCTTTGATCCTTCCTTAAAAGTGAAAAATGAATTTTCTGAGTGGAATTCAAGCACTGGTATTCATCAGAGCTCACAAATGTATTCACAATTTTCAAAAATATTCGTGGACTATCTTACAGACAGACCTCAGTATGTGCATCTTGGGAACTGCAGGTCTGACATTGTGGTCAGCAACACAGGACTGTACTTTCTCCGGTCCTGTTCAGCCTATATACATCGGACTTCTAATACAACTCAGAGTCCTGCCACATGCAAATGTTCGCTGACGACACTGCTATCGTGGGTTGCATCAGGAGTGGGCAGGAGGAGGAGTATAGGAACCTAATCAAGGACTTTGTTAAATGGTGTGACTCAAACCACCTACACCTGAACACCAGCAAAACCAAGGAGCTGGTGGTGGATTTTAGGAGGTCCAGGCCCCTCACGGACCCCGTGATCGTCAGAGGTGACTGTGTACAGATGGTGCAGACCTATAAATACCTGGGAGTGCAGCTGGATGATAAATTAGACTGGACTGCCAATACTGATGCTCTGTGTAAGAAAGTACAGAGCCGACTATACTTCATTAGAAGGCTGGCGTCCTTCAACATCTGCAATAAGATGCTGCAGATGTTCTATCAGATTGTTGTGGCGAGCGCCCTCTTCTACGCGGTGGTGTGCTGGGGAAGCAGCATAAAGAAGCGGGACGCCTCATGCCTGGACAAACTGGTGAGGAAGGCAGGCTCTATTGTAGGCATGGAGCTGGACAGTTTGACATCCGTGGCAGAGCGACGGGCGCTGAGCAGTCTCCTGTCAATCATGGAGAATCCACTGCATCCACTGAACAGGATCATCTCCAGACAGAGGAGCAGCTTCAGCGACAGACTGCTGTCACCGTCCTGCTCCACTGACAGACTGAGGAGATCGTTCCCCCTCACACTATGCGACTCTTTAATTCCACCTGGGAGGGTAAACATTAAAATTATACAAATCTGTCTGTATATCTGCATTGTTATCACTCTTTAATTTAATAATTTAATATTGTTCTTTATCAGTATGCTGCTGCTGGAGTATGTGAATTTCCCCTTGGGATTAATAAAGTATCTATCTATCTAAAAGACTTTCATTAAATCAAAAGTAAAACATTTACAAATATCTTTGTTTGTTTTCATCATTATTTTCATCAAGGGTGCAGTTAGGCAGAAGGAGTTAATATTTTTGCTCACCCAATGTCCTGTACATTAGTAGTTATCATCTTAGCTGGGACCCCTCAGATTTTATTGCAATTGATCTCTTAATCCAGGGCTCTTTAGGGTCTCTTAATGAATGGGTTATTTATTAGACGACTTGCAGGCCAATTTGCTGAATCAAATGGAACGTTAAAAATGTTCAGATTTGAATCCAGAATTTCACTTCAAATTACAAGGGTCTAACTCTAATATAGGGAGATGAGCATAAATAAAACTTCCCTCTGAGCAGCACCCTTTGCCCTGAGGTCTAACGGAAAGGAATGTGCAGTAAAAATAAAAGAAAAATTAAAAAAATAAAAAAGCAGAAACAGAATGGACACGGTGGGAAGAAGGATCAGCTTGTTAAAGTTCACACCGCAGGTTAAGTTTGAATTTACAGATTTAGTGAAGAATGAGGGCAACAAGAAGTCCACTTTGGCCATCAGTTTGTTGTAAAAGTTCCAGTAGAAGCTAAATCTCCCCTTCGGGAAAAATAATTCTCAATCTTTATCTATCAGCCCTGAAAAGCTCAAAAAAAAAAAAGCCTGATGCATTTCGCCACTGTTAGAGAGTCATACTCAACATTAAGCGTTTTGATAGATTAACAAACAACTCCTTCTCTTTACATGGAAAGCCTTCAGAGGACCGTTGAGTCTTTACTCTCAGCCAGTTCTTGGATGGTCCAGGAAATCAGCACCACTGAACCTTCAAAATGCCTTCCAACCCACAGATCCCCCAGTGGACATCATGATTGGCAAAAGGACACTGAGGAACACACAATCCATCCCCTACCACCATCCATCCATCCATTTTCCAACCCGCTGAATCCGAACACAGGGTCATGGGGGTCTGCTGGAGCCAATCCCAGCCAACACAGGGCACAAGGCAGGAACCAACCGCAGGACACACACAAACACACCAAGCACACACTACGGTCAATTTAGAATCGCCAATCCACCTAACCTGCATGTCTTTGGACTGTGGGAGGAAACCGGAGCGCCCGGAGGAAACCCACGCAGACACGGGGAGAACATGCAAACTCCACGCAGGGAGGACCCGGGAAGTGAACCCAGGTCCCCAGGTCTCCCAACTGCGAGGCAGCAGCGCTACCCACTGCGCCACCATGCCGCCCATCCCCTACCTTGAAAGCATAATATCTACTGATGCGTCTTTGACTGAGGAAATTGTGAACTGCCTCCAACTAGCCTTCTCTGCATTCAGCCGCCTACGCAAGCGTAGTCTTCTGTAACCGAAATCTGCATATGGCAACCAAGGTTGTGGTATATCACATGGTATGATGTAAGAGATGGTCGTCAGCTCAACCCGGCCGGGACGTCCCTGAGATAGAAGGATGGGTGAAGGCAGCTTTTCAAAGACACTGCCTCCCCCAAAACACTAGATGGCAACTTCCCTGGACTGCAGCGGTACCCCGGATTCCTGCAGGGCACTATGGGACATGAAGTTTGGCAACACAGCCCTGCTGGGTACCATGAAATGCTGCCTGGGGAGGCTGCAGGTAGATGGTTTGAGAATAAATTCTCACAATGTCCGGAAGTACTAATGAATTATGACAAAGGAAACCCCAAAGTACTTCCGGGCCGATTAAAAACCTAAATTCTCCGTCTGACCGGTACGTGATGGCAAATCACATGAAAGAAAGAACAGAAGCACTTCTGGGTCAATAACTGTATAAAAGACTGCTGAAAACCCAGCAAGGGAGCCAGAGTCAGGTGGTTAGTGGACGAAGCTTGCTGGGAGGTGTGTGATCCTGGGCATCACATGAGAGAGTAAGGTTCCACATACTAAAATGTTGCTCAACCGTGTCCTCCACTGGACCACGCACATTATTCACATGGATGAGCTTCAGCTTCCCCGTATGGTCCTGTATGGTGAACTCGCTGAAGAATCCCGACCTCAAGGTGGAGCAAAAAAAAAATACTGGAGAACTTCTTGAGGTGTTCTGTCAAGGCCTGCTTCATTCCACATATGCAGCTTGAGACACTTGTTGAGTACTGCGTACTTTGGAGACAGACATTAAATGTAAGAGTCCATCTCTATGAACAACAGCGGACAAATCAACAAGAAGAGAAGAGAATGGCAAGTAATCGATATTGAAACCTACCCATTGCTCCATTGCGGCAATTCCCTTGCCCATAGGGCATCCAGGTCTGACTATCCTGAATGGCCTGCTCCCCCACCAGCACACACACAGGAGGGGGAGTGAAGAAGACGGACAAATGGAAGGGTCAACGTCATCGTTCCCATCAACGGAGAGCCATGACTGACTGACTGAAATGGCTCCTTCTATAAAAGACAAGCAATCTCTTCGAATCGAGTGGTGATGGTGACCATTTGGTACCAGTAATGAAGTGTGAAAGCTGATATTGGTGCCAAAGTCAAAATTAAATAAATCACAAAGTGCCGCCAACAGTTGTCACGATAAGGGAAGGGTCTGCCAATTAAGAAAAGTGTAAAAAGATGTAAATGTCTGCAAGATCACCATATTTGTAGTCAAGTGATGATGATGATTGTTTAGTACCTGTAGTGAGGTGCGAAAGCTGTTATCAGTACCAAAGCCAAAATTAAATAAATCACGAAGTCTGAACCTTTCTGCTACTAACTGTTAAAGAGTCACGCTCAACATTAGATGTTTTGATAGAGTAACAAACAACTTCTTATATAAAATGACTCAAGTCGGACTATTGATTCAAATCATACAACAAAGTCACCTCAGATTCATCAGCCAGTGCCTCTGGAAACCAACAATCAAGCTTATTAACCTAATATGTTTTCTATGAACCACTTGAGGACTACAGAAAGAGACGAAGAGGCAGTCCGCGTTTGTCATACAACAACTACATTGGCAAACTAGCAAATCATGAAGTGCCACCAATGGTTAGTGAGATAAGGGAAGAGACTACCAATCGAGAAAAGTGTAGAAAGATTGTGAATGTCTGAAAACCCACATTATTTACAGTCGAATGATGATGATGATTGTATGGTATTGGTACTGAGGTATTGGTACCAAAGTCAAAATTAAATAAATCACAAAGTGCCACCAACGGTTCTCATGATAAAGGAAGGGTCTGCCAATTGAGAAAAGTGTAAAAAATATGTAAATGTCTGCAAGATCACCATATTTGCAGTCGAATGATGATGATTGTTTGGTACTGGTACTGAGGTATCGCTGCCAAAGTCAAATTAAATAAACCACAAAGTGCCACCAATGTTCGGTGAGATAAGGGAAGGGACTGCCAATCTAGAAAAGTGTACAAAGATTGTGAATGTCTGGAAACCCACCATATATACAGTAGAGTGAGGATGGTGAACCATACCACATGCACTTCAGAACATCAGGTCATCCACCTGAAATTAAGTCTGTTCAGGCCCAGCCAGTACTTGGCTGGGAGACCAACTAGGAAAAGCTTGGATTGCTGTTGGAAGGGGTGCTGGTAAGGCCAACAGGAGGTACTTACCCTGTCGTCTGAATAGAGATCCCAATGCCCCAGTGCAGTGATGGGTGGACTGTACTGTGAAAATGGCTCGATCCTTCAAATCAGATGTTAAACCAAGGTCATTATTCTCTGTGGTCATGATAGATCCTTGAGCATCCTTCGTAAAGAGATGGGTGTGTCCCGATGTCCTGGCTAAATTGCCCTCCATGGCCTAGTAACTCTGGCCTCTTAATCATCCCCTGTCTCTAATTGGCTATCTCTCTAACCACTTCACCACCTAACTGCTCATGTGTGGTGAGTGTACTGTCGTAAAAATGGCTGCCGTAGCATCATCCAAGTGGGTGCTGCACATTAGTGGTGGTTGAAGTGGCTCCTCACACGCGGTGTAAAGTGCTTTGAGTAGCCAGAAAAGCTCTATATAAATGTAAAGAATTATCATTGTTATCATCATTTGGAACTGGTACTGAGGTACGAAAGGTGATATCAGTGCCAAAGTCAAAACTAAATAAATCACGACATGCCACCAGCGGTTCTCGGGACAGAGGAAGGGACTACCAAATGAGAAAAGTGTATAAAGATGTAAATGTCTGCAACATCACCATATTTGTAGTCGAGTGATGATGATGATGATTGTTTGGTACCTGTAGTGAGGTGCGAAAGCTGTTATCAGTACCAAAGTCAAAATTAAATAAATCAAGAAGCCTGAACTGTTTTGCCACTAACTGTTAAAGAGTCACGCTCAGCATTGATAGAGTAACAAACGACTTCGTAAATAAAATGACGCAAGTCTAACCATTGATTAAAAGTCATACAACAAAGGCACCTCAGATTCGTCAGTCAGTGCCTCGGGAAACCAGCAGCTGAGCTTGTTAATCCAATAAGTTCCCTACAAGAGTTAGAACCTCTGATATCATCGAAAGATGCTGAGAAATTAGTTCACGCGTTTGTTTTCAGTCGACTAGATTACTGTAACGCACTCTTCTCAGGACTACCCAAAAAAGACATAAATCGTTTGCAGTTAGTGCAGAATGCAGCTGCTAGAATCCTTACCAGGAAAAGAAAATCCGAACACATTTCTCCAGTTTTGATGTCACTACACTGGTTACCTGTGTCATTCAGAATTGACTTTAAAATTCTGCTTATGGTTTATAAAGCCTTAAATAATCTCGCCCCATCTTATATATCGGAATGTCTGACGTCTTATATTCCAAATCGTAACCTCAGATCCTCAACTGAGTGTCTCCTTAGAATTCCAAGAGCAAAACTTAAAAGAAGTGGAGAGGCGGACGGCCTTCTGCTGTTATGCACCTAAGATCTGGAATAGCTTACTGATAGGAATTTGCCAGGCTAATACAGTGGAGCATTTTAAAAAACTGCTAAAAACACATTATTTTAACATGGCCTTCTCATAACTTCACTGTAATTTAAATCCTGATACTCTGTATATCCAATTCATTATAATAACTATTCATTCAAAATTTGTACTAACCCCTACTCTCTCTTCTGTTTCCTTTTCCGGTGTCCATTTGGTGGTGGCGCAACCATCTACTCTAAGTACCATGATGTTCCAACAATGATGGATGGATTAAAAGCCAGAAGTCTGTATGACCATCAGCATCAAGTGACTCCGTGAGAACCCTAATTACAAAGAGGACTATTTCATTTATGTTAGGTAGAATGCCCAGAGGGGACTGGGTGGTCTCATGGCCTGGAATCCCTACAGATTTTATTTTTTTCTCCAGCTTTCTGGAGTTTTTTTTTGTTTTTTCTGTCCACCCTGGCCATCGGACCTTACTCCTTTTCTATGTTAACTAATGTTGTCTTAATTTAATTTTGTATTTTGTCTTTTATTTTTCTTTTCTTCATTATGTAAAGCACTTTGAGCTACTTTTTGTATGAAAATGTGCTATATAAATAAATGTTGTTGTTGTTGTTGTACAACCCACCTGAGAACTACTGAACGAGAAGACCACATTTGTCATACAACAACCACATCGGAGAACTAGCAAATCACAAAGTGCCACCGATGATCAGTGAGATAAGGGAAGGCACTGCCAATCAAAGAAATGTGTCGAAAGATCGTAAATCTCGACGAGCCCACCATATTTGCAGTCAAGTGATGATTGATGATGATTGTTTGGTAACGGTACTGAGGTGATGATCGTTTGGTACCAGTACTGAGGTGCAAAAGCTGGTATCGGTCCCAAAGTCAAAATTTTAGTATCAATCCAACACTAGCCTCGAGACCCTCCCACCTCAAGGATTTTGCATGCTGGCAACAGCACTAACTACTGAGCCATCCCTCTGAGCAACCATCCGATGAATGTCTCTATTCTTATTTGATTCAGGATGAGGTATACTCTAACTATAAGAAGTTGGTTATGGGTCCTGCTTCCAACTCTTTGAGCTATTTTGTTGTTGTTGCTACGAGTTGCACTGCAGCCATGTTTTCTTAACCCTAATGTTATCCGTGACCCTCCAGCCGCTGTCACCTTTAATTGATTTGACTCTGACTCTACGGTAACACCTACTGGCTGCCCAGACCACATTTAAAAGTTGTTGCCAGGGGTTTCTAGACGCTCTCGCCGTTGCCTGCTGGTCGCGTCTAACAGCCAAGCCGCGCGGCTGCCATTAGGTCTCCCTCCCCCACTCTCCCGAGGCCAGTCAATAACCTCAGAAGTATGCAGACAGATTCCCCCGACATTTGCAAAACCCAGCAAATCTATGATGTCTCCAGGCTAAAATCAAGCCCCAGCTTGACAAGCAGAGCAGTAATTCCAAGATGTGACCTGAGGATGCACAGGGCAGTGCGAAAACCGTGCTGTTGTTTTCAGCTGCCATGTAACTCGGGTGATTCCAATTATTTAGATAGTTGCTTATTTAGATTGGCTTGGCCACTTCCAGAACAAACGTCTAGTACTTCATAAGACCGTGCATGGCTGATTTCCATCAGAATCACTTAACAGCTCTTAGTCTGATGAGAAAAAATAACATTTTATACCCTTTAGGATCGAAAATAAATAAAATAAAAACTTTTACATACCAAAAAAAAAAGGGGGGAAATCTTTTTCAAACAGCTGCTCCTTCTTTTTTTCTTTCCAAGAGTGAATTAACTTAGAATGTATGAAAAATGAGTCGGCCGCGGAAACTTGGCGCAGTTGCACTTGGCCTGGAAATTGTTGCAGGGGCATCTTTTCTCAGTCCTGCTTGTTGACACATACTCCCACCCCTCACCCCTCCTCACATCCGAGGGCGGAAAACACATTCAGGCAAACATATTAAATGTTCATGTTTCACACGCTGTTGAGGAGGCACTTCTTTTTTCTTTTTTTTTTTTCCAAGGTCTGTTGTATTGATTTTATTTCTCTGCTGAAAACAAATTCATACATACAAACAAATGGGAGAGAAAGAAAAAAATCTGAAATCGCTTTCAGCAATCTGACACCACAGACAAGTGAGCACAAGTGATAGCGAAACCCGTGGGCATTTGAAGATACCTTGATGTGTGAAATAGCCAAGAAAGGGGCCTCTTACAAACGACGTTATGCCCTGAAGGTCGTGAACGACTCAGCCACATTATCCTCACCTTGGTCATTTACCCACAGGGGGTGTCTGATAATTGAATACGTATTCATGCAGAATGTGTTTTAGGCACGATTCATGTCAAAATTACCTTCTTCAAATCTGTAAGAATACAAAAAGAAAAGGAAGCTTTGTCCAAATGACTAAGTGTTACTGTTCTCAGATAGTGGACTGGATTGTAAATGTATGTTTAGAAGAAGCCTAGAAGATGACAAGAAAAGGGAATCACATTAGGATATCTTCAGTATTCGACCTATTGACAGATGTTGTGTCCAACTGGGTAACAATTTCATCCACAAACCTATAGGACCCGGAGAATATGTAGACTCTGCATAGAAGACCCCCAAGCTGGAAAAACAAGAGCCACGAAGCATCAACGCGACCTGACAACCTACCATGTCATAATGTTGAGTGCATTGGAATAGTCCTTATGATAGATAGATAGATAGATAGATAGATAGATAGATAGATAGATAGATAGATAGATAGATAGATAGATAGATAGATAGATAGATAGATAGATAGATAGATAGATAGATAGATAGATAGATAGATAGATAGATAGATAGATAGATAGATAGATAGATAGATAGATAGATAGAAGCAGGTTAAGTTTGCAGGTGATACTAAACTAGGTGAAAGGGCAGATAATATGAATCACCTAAAGGGTTACAGAGAGTCTTGGATGGCATGCAGGCTCTGGAAGATGACAAAATGTAAAGTATTGTATGTAGGAAATAGAAATGTTAAATTTGAATACACAATGGGAGGTCTGAAATTCGAAGGTTTAACTTATGAGATGGGTCTGGGAGTTACAGTGGACTAATCACTGTCTACATCCAGGCAATGAATAAAGGCGATCAGGAAGCCTAATATTTGTTAGATGATATATGCAGAGTATAGTCAAAAGAAGGAATAAAATGTCATCTTCCAGAGCCTGCATGCCATCCAAGTCTCTCTGTAACCATTTAGGTTATTTAAATTATCTGCCCTTTCACCTATCTATCTATCTATCTATTATATAGTGCCTTTCATATCTACTGTATCTATCTATCTATCTATCTATCTATCTATCTATCTATCTATCTATCTATCTATCTATCTATCTATCTGTCTGTCTGTCTGTCTGTCTATCTATCTATCTATCTATCTATCTATCTATCTATCTATCTATCTATCTATCTATCTATTATATAGTGCCTTTCATATCTATCTATCTATCTATCTATCTATCTATCTATCTATCTATCTATCTATCTATCTATCTATCTATCTATCTATCTATCTATCTATCTATCTATCTATTATATAGTGCCTTTCATATCTATCTATCTATCTATCTATCTATCTATCTATCTATCTATCTATCTATCTATCTATCTATCTATCTATCTATCTATCTATCTATCTATTATATAGTGCCTTTCATATCTATCTATCTATCTATCTATCTATCTATCTATCTATCTATCTATCTATCTATCTATCTATCTATCTATCTATCATTTAGTGCCTTTCATATCTATCTATCTATCTATCTATCTATCTATCTATCTATCTATCTATCTATCTATCTATCTATCTATCTATCTATCTATCTATCATTTAGTGCCTTTCATATCTATCTATCTATCTATCTATCTATCTATCTATCTATCTATCTATCTATCTATCTATCTATCTATTATATAGTGCCTTTCATATCTATCTATCTATTATATAGTGCCTTTCATATCTATCTATCTATCTATCTATCTATCTATCTATCTATCTATCTATCTATCTATCTATCTATCTATCTATCTATCTATCTATCATTTAGTGCCTTTCATATCTATCTATCTATCTATCTATCTATCTATCTATCTATCTATCTATCTATCTATCTATCTATCTATCTATCTATCTATCTATCATTTAGTGCCTTTCATATCTATCTATCTATCTATCTATCTATCTATCTATCTATCTATCTATCTATCTATCTATCATTTAGTGCCTTTCATATCTATCTATCTATCTATCTATCTATCTATCTATCTATCTATCTATCTATCTATCTATCTATCTATCTATCTATTGTACAGCGCTTTTAATCTCTTCCTCTCTCTCTTTTTTTGGATGATTTAATTTACTCTCTTTATTTTTATATAATTGTCTGTTTCTCTTTGCCCATTATAGATAGATGGGAAGTTAATGCTGTTTACACTTGGACTGTAAACCCTGAGAGAGGATTAAACTTTTAAACTGTTCAGAAAAGCGTTCAGTTTAAGAAAAGAATTGTCTTACATCATGTGATTCTGAGTGTTGCGTTTTGGTGAAATATTCAGCTTTTTATAAAAATCAATACATGAAGAAAACAGCTGTATTACATTCTGAAAAATTGACTCAGGAGCAATTACAAACTGAGCAGTCAGTACGTGGCACTGAAGCGAAACGTGATCGATACGCGGCCAGGTAGTGGTTGCTCAGGAGGCTCTAACTGTTTTTGTAAATAACAAATATAGCTTTGTTTAAATCTTCAGTGGCAGTCTTTCATTACACTTGGATGCTTTAAGAGGAGCAAACATGCAACAGGCCTGATGCTCGTAAAATTAGTTTACATTGTAACACTGCACCTTTAGAATTTACAATATTAACATCTGCTTTTTGACAAATGTTTCTCAGTTGACATTTTCTTCTAGTAATGGTTGAGCATCAGTTGTGAGAGGAACTTCACATAACATGCCCATACCTCAACTTTTCTTCAACTTTGAATCATGATCTTTATAACATTGTCACTACCGCTACTGGTGCTGTCTCTTGTAATAATACAGAGACCTGTGACCAGACCACCGGCCTCCCTCCTGAAGATGCTTTCTTACACAGCCGAGCTGCCTTCTCCAGCTCCAACTCTGAATGTAAAGGTGCAAGTGTTTCTCAACCAGACTGAACACTTGTTACTGTAAGTTCGTGTTAGAGTGGAACACTTATTACAGTATATTTCTGTTATAAATTTAAACTTGTTCATATGTTTTTTCTGAATTAAAGTAAATTCTCACAATCTGTTCCCACAGATTTATTTTTCTGCCATCACAAAGGTGTAACCCATTTTTGTGGTATATCACATGGTATGATGTAAGAGATGGCTGGCAGCTCAACCCAGCTGGGACTTCCCTGAGATAGAAGGATGGGTGAAGGCAGCTTTTCAAAGACACTGCCTCCCCCAAAACACTAGATGGCAACTTCCCTGGACTGCAGCGGTACCCCGGATTCCTGCAGGGCACTATGGGACATGAAGTTTGGCAACACAGCCCTGCTGGGTACCATGAAGTGCTGCCTGGGGAGGCTGCAGGAAGATGGTTTGAGAATAAATTCTCACCCAGTCCGGAAGTACTAATGAATTACGACAACGGAAACCCCAAAGTACTTCTGGACTGATTAAAAACCTAAATTTTCCGTCTGACCAGGAAGTGATACCCACAGTCCTAGTGGTGCCTATTTGCGAAATGTGAGACTGTGCAATAACAAGTCTGTGATGTCATTAGATGTACGCCAAGAGGCATGATGGGACCTGGGGCTTGCAATAAATGTGGAATTCCCAGTAAGTATGGGTCATAAGCTTGAATTATTAAGTCCCTGCCTTTTGTACACACCGCCCATCTTTACTAACATTAGGATGGTTTAGTGAGGTCCTTGGATCTGCTCGCAGCCTCTGGCAGAGAGCCTAGAAGATAATTGAACTTGACCATCAAGAGGAAATAAAAGTCATAACAAAGTTTTCATAGTCAAACCTGCAGAATTATCAATACCAGTCCTCGAGAGCCGGGATAACTGCCCAAACTCATCTCTCCACATCCCCCTGAGCGAGCCAGAACTTACCCCCATTTTTCACATTGGTTCAATGCTTCTGGATATACTTTTTCCATATCTGCTGGGATTTTTCAGGAATATAGCCCCCACAGGTAACGACAATCAATCGTACATATTGTTTCAAATTTTCATGTATGTTTAATTATATTCTACCTCTTTAAATGTCATTTTTTTCCTTGTGGCTGGAGCCCCAGGTGGTGGGACCACTCTGACATTACGAATCCTGAGCCCTCCCTCTGCCTATGTAGGTATGATGAGAAGACACAGCACCTGAATATTCATTTATCTTGATGTTTATGTAAATATTATGCTCTCTTTAGATTTATTGTTTTTATATATATATATATATATATATATATATATATATATATATATGTATATATATATATATATATATATATATATATATATATATATATATATATATATATATATATATATATATATGTATATATATATATATATATATATGTATATATATACATATATATATATATTGTGATGGATGGCCGGCGAGAGTTTCCGGCCCTCACCCCCAGGCCGCCAGGGCAGGCCCCGAATTCCAGCAGGGCCTCATGGACTTTGTAGTTTTTCTGCGCAGCCCTGCTGGATACCTTGGGGACCACCGGGAGTCGCTGTGGGGAGGCTCATGGTCTCTTATGTGCCCTATAACCTGGAAGTATGTCCTGGTCACGTGAACAGGAGAAATGACATACTTCCAGGTTGAAGAAAAGGACTTTTACCCTGACCCGGAAGTAATAAGGACTTGTGGACTGTTGGGTAGGAACACCTCCGGGTCAGGGGGTATAAAAGAACTCTGGGAAAGCCCAGACACTGAGCTGAGCTGGAAGAAAGGGTGGCTAAGTGTCTGGGAGAGGAGGATTGTGTTTTGAGAGTATTATTGTTGATTAGATACTGTATGAGTAGTGTGGAGGGGAGGGTGCTTGGTGCACTGTATTATAGTAAAATAACTAATAGTTATACTTTTACCTGCTGTTTGGCGTCGTACCTGAGGGTTCAAGAGGTTGATAAGAGCCTCTACTGTTACAATATATATATATATATATATATATATATATATATATATATATATATATATATATATATATATATATATAAATATATATATATATATATATATATATATATATATATATATATATATATATATATATATATATGGTTGAAATAGATCTGCTTCTCACAACTGAAAGAGGGCACCGTGGCAGATGTTAGCCGACTTGCTGACCAACCACAAGCGTTACTTGGTATGCCATGAATATATATATATATATATATATATATATATATATATACACAGTATATATATATATATATATATATATATATATATATATATACGAGGGGGGACCCAAAAATAACCGGAAATATTTTTAAAACGTGTTTAATTTAATTTTCTGTACAAACTACAATTAGTCTCCTTCAAAGTACTCTCCATTGGGGGAAATACACTTATCTAACCGTTTGTTCCATTGTTCGAAACATTTTTTAAATTCGTCTGAAGTAATGCCCATTAATGCTCTGGTCGTTTCTTGTTTTACCTCTTCGACGTCAGCAAAACGCCTTCCTTTCAAGTCTTTTTTCATCTGAGGGAATAAAAAGAAATCACAAGGAACTAAATCCGGTGAGTAGGGTGGGTGGTTCAGGGTTGTCATACCGTTTCAATAACAATAGTTTCTGCAACACTTTTTTCAAGAAGAAAACAAAATTTCACTGCCGCGCGTTGCTCACGATAATTGGCCATCGTAAAAAAACGACGCTTGCACAAAACTACTTTTACAAAAAAATTTACTGAATACAAGCACAACTTTCCAGACTGATGGCACTTGGCAGACTGACTTGTGAGGAGTGAAGCTAGATCGCCCTAGCCGCCCAACCACGTACTACAAGTAGCAACCTAACAACAACAAAATTCCGGTTATTTTTGGGTCCCCCCTCGTATATGTATATATATATATATATGTATATGTATATATATATATATATATATATATATATATATATATATATATATATATATATATATATATATATATAAAATATATATATATATATGTTATCGGCAATGTATGAAATGCCTGGCGTGTCTAGGCAAAGTATGAAATATCCGAATTAGTTTAATATTATATAGATAGATAGATAGATAGATAGATAGATAGATAGATAGATAGATAGATAGATAGATAGATAGATAGATAGATAGATAGATAGATAGATAGATAGATAGATAGATAGATAGATAGATAGATACTTTATTAATCCCAGGGGGAAATTCACATACTCCAGCAGCAAAAAATATTAAATTAAAGAGTAATAAAAAATGCAGGTGAAAAACAGACAATAACTTGAATAATGTTCAACGTTTACCCCCTCTGGTGGAATTGAAGAGTCGCATAGTTTGGGGGAGGAATGATCTTCTCAGTCTGTCAGTGGAGCAGGACAGTGACAGCAGTCTGTCGCTGAAACTTCTCCTCTGTCTGGAGATGACACTGTTTAATGGATGTAGTGGATTCTCCATAATTGATAGGAGCCTGCTGAGTGCCCGTTGCTCTGCTACGGATGTCAAACCGTCCAGCTCTATGCCAACAATAGAGCCTGCCTTCCTCACCAGTTTGTCCAGGCGTGAGGCATCCTTCTTCTTAATGCTGCCTCCCCAGCACATATATATACTTTCCCTAGGCATTGTATGTAATACCTAGGAATTATATAGAATGACAAATGCTATTTAGGCAAAGTATTGTCTTTTGACATTGCATAGAATGCCTAGGAAATGCGTGACATATTAATCATTTCATACTTTGACATCTAATTTTCAGCATTCTATATATTGCCTCTTCCTTTTCATAGGGGACCCCCTACAGGAGCAGAGGATGTCTGGGGGAGAAGAGAGACAAGGCAGTGAGACAATAGGACAGCTGCTGTACAGCCTTTTAAATGTTTGAAGCGTCGCACAAGATGCAGATCACATGGCACGGCAGCAGCAGAAAGCCAGCAGCTAATCAAGCAAAGAGGTGGTAACTGTATTTGCTTCCCATTGTATCACCGTTTAAGAGGGGGTTATGGAGGAGCAACCGCGTCTCCAAGTGTTGGGCTCAGCCCCCTTCTTCACAATATGTATATTTGCAATCTTTTTCTTGAATTATGATTCTAAACTATTTATTGAGACTTGCTTTGTTCTAAACTGTTATGTTTCAGCCAGAGTTTCTCCTCTGGCTGGAGTTCAAATTTTTGTTTCATGTCTGTTTTGTTCAATGTTGATTTTTTGTCTATGTTAATATTTTTATCTAGTTAGTTTCTGTGTATCTATGTACCTTCTGTTATGTTTCATGTGTTTTGTGAGTAGTTCCCCAGGAGGCGGGGCCACCTGTACATCAGCACATCACCACTAGGGACCGCCTTCAGCTCTATAAATGCGAGGCTTTCCCATAATTCCAGGCAGTTCATTTCGAATGCACTAGGGATTCGGTGAGCATTTCTTTGTATCTCTGCTTATTCTTATTGTGTTTTCTGGTTTTTTGACCTTCTGCTCTGTTTTTTGACCTTGCCTTGAATTATTACGTTAGGACTTTGTTCGCCTGGGATTGTCTTTGCTTCCAATTCCTTTTGCCTTTTTCTGCTCCAAGGAGCTTCATGTTATTTCAGAGCGTTTTCATTAACAATAGATCTTTTGTTTTATACAGATTCTATTTGGCCCTTTGCATTTCTAGCCAGGGTTTTTTTTTTTTGATGGGATTTCACCCTCTAGTGGCAATCTTTGGAAGTTTTGTGCTTTGGGATTGCCCTCTGTTTTTGACCTTACTTGACCTTATTTTTTATTTCTTTGTTAAAAAAATCCTTTATTTCAGATTCTTTGTTTACGCCTTTTTTAATAAAAGCTGAGGGTTTACTGTCATTTCTCCTCTTTTTGAGATTTTGCTGACATTTCATTTTATTTTTGAGGCTCTGTTCCTGTTTTTGGTTTGAGGCAGGTCAGTGGAGAGGGGATTAAGCCAGTTAGGGTGAGGCCCTGTTTGGCCATTAAAAACTTGTAATGGGGTATAAAAATGTGACTTTTTTTTTGTTTATTAAATAAGACTGTTTAATGTTAGGATTATTTAGATAAGATGTAACTTTCAAGTGAATAAGCTTTCTGATCAAGATTATAGGTATATTATAGAGCTAATAAAGGAAAATTGGCAATCTTATTTAACTGTATGCATTTAAACAGGAGTTTAGCAGGGCATGCAGGTTCACGCTATGCAACCACCAAAAGATCAGACCATATCTGACGGAACATGCAGCGCAACTTCTGGTCCGGACTTTGGTCTTGTCGCGTCTACTGCAACTCACTTCTGGCAGGAGTATCCAAATGTGCTATCAAGCCATTGCATATGGTCCAGAATGCAGCAGGCTGTCTTGTATTTAACCAGCTGAGACAAGCACATGTCACTCCTCTCTTCAGGTTGCGACATTGGCTCCCTGTAGCAGCACGCAATCTGATGCTTACCTACAGAGTAGTCAGTGGGTCAGCACTGGAGTATATGGAGACACAGGTGAGGTCCTCTGCTCCTTCTCGCCCACTCAGGTCTTCCAGGGAACAGCGTCTGGTGATGCCACCTCTACGTGGTATCAAGTCTCAATCCCAACTCTTTTCCTGTGTAGTTCCTAGTTGGTGGAATGAGGTGCCCACTTCCATCCACACCACTGACTCCCTCAATGTTTTTAAGAAGCAATTGACAGCCCCTCTGTTCTGTGCATATCTGCCTAACTGATTGCTCTGTTATCTTTCATATTGTTGGTTGATTTGTTGTTACATTAAGTTTAACTGTTTTATCAATTGCTAATCTATGATTGTAAATTTAAATAGTTATTACATCGTTTCAGTTGTGGCAATCAACATTTGTTACTTGTCTTACTACACATGCTGAACATACTGGCTTGTAGCCTAATATTACTCCAGTATGTTTACCTCTTTTGTAAGTCGCTTTAAATAAAAATGTCTGCCAAGCAAATAAATGTAAATGTAAGTGTAGAAGAAGTTTGGGAGAAGCAAAACGCATGCACAGGACAGGACGTCTGGACAATAAGGCGATTACCTTAATGACATTGTAATCTCAAGGACACGCCTGGAATGAGGGGCAGAGCTGTAGATGAACTGTGAAAAGTATTTGAAGGGCTAGTGAGACAACTAAAAGGTTTAGAAGACATTGTAAGGACAAGTTTGAGACCACTTTAGAAAAAGGGTCTGTTTGATATGTTCGTCTTTTGAACCATCAGCTAAACAGACTGACATGAATAACAATGCGTTTGAATAGAGGGTTAAATTCCAGGGTGCAAATGAAAAGGAACTCTGGGAAAATAAGCAAATGTAAAGAAAATGTTAAAAATAAGTGTTACTGTCTATTAAAATGTTTAAGTTTAAACTCAGGTAGGGTGGCGCAATGGTAACGCTGCTGCCTCGCAGTAAGGAGACCCGGGTTCACTTCCTGGGTCTTTCCTGCTTGGAGTTTGCATGTTCTCCCCGTGTCTGCTTGGGTTTCCTCCCACAGTCCAAAGACATGCAGGTTAGGTGCATTGGCAATCCTAAATTGTCCATGGTGTGTGTGTGTGTGTGTGCCCTGCGGTGGGCTGGCGCCCTTCCCGGGGTTTGTTCCTGCCTTGCGCCCTCTGCTGGCTGGGATTGGCTCCAGCAGACCCCCGTGACTCTGTGTTAGGATATAATGGGTTGGACGATGACTGACTGACTGACTGACTAAACTCAGGTAAACTAACCAGAGTGTATGTGCCTGTAAGAAGATGTGAAACAGAGACTTTGGGGGACTTTTGTTGTTTAAGTTGTATCTCATAATTAGACTAAAATAACATCAAATCAACAGCTAAGGGCGGCACGGTGGCACATTGGTAGCGCTGCTGCCCCGCAGTAAGGAGAACTGGGTTCACTTCCCGGGTCCTCCCTGCGTGGAGTTTGCATGTTCTCCTTGTGTCTGTGTGGGTTACCTCCGGGCGCTCCGGTTTCCTTCCACAGTCCAAAGACAGGTTAGGTGGACTGGTGATTCTAATTTGGCCCTATTGTGTGTGTGTGTGTGTCCTGCGGTGGGCTGGCGCCCTGCCCGGGATTGGTTCCTGCCTTGTGCCCTGTGTTGGCTGGGATTGGCTCCAGCAGACCCCCGTGACCCTGTGTTCGGATTCAGTGGGTTGGACAATGGATGAATGGATCAACAGCTAGCAAGACCAAGGCAAGTTCTTAGTCGTTTGACTGTTATAATTTTCTCAAAATAGTCATCAAGCCACAATTTAAAACTGTAACACTTGACTCCTTTGAGAACCACCGTGAGCAGGGCACTGAGGTCTCCACTTAAATTATTCACATATTCAGTGCCCTTAAAATTCACTTTAGATTTATTAATTAACTGATATTATTTGATTTTTATAACAAACACAATGACAATAACATCAAAGGTTCAAGAGTAAAAACGATTTCCTTAAATGATAATGATAAATATATAAACATATACAGAATTTAATACCACAGTAAGAAATAAAATATTTCTAGTCAGGCCGTTGTACAGGTTAGATGTTGGTTCCTGCTTTGGCATTTTGCCTGCCACACCTCTGCCGGTCCCCTTGGGTCAGCTGCAGGATTGCCAGCTAAAGGCCGCCATAAGGAGATCTTTAACCCCGTACTAAAGTACACCTCCAGGCAGAGGGTTGCACTGGCGTATTGGGGACGCCTCCTGGCCATGCCCAGCAGCTGCCTTTACAAGGGTGTTTGCCCCCAAATGTTGTCTTTTCTCCAAAGCCACAGCCAGCAACTGGCTCATCTTTAATTTCCTTTACGGCTTTCTGTACGGTTGACCCCATCATTCCAGCACCATGGAGCAGCTGAATTAATTCTTTGCTAACAAATCCCCAGCATGCAATCTCTATGGAGGGTACATCCTGGCCTTCCAGCCAGCATCCAAGCACTCCGCTGCCAACTGTGTGTACTTGAGATGTTTTCTTTCATGGGCTGATGTCACTTACTGTATTTTTGTGCACTAACATCCCACCCATGAGCTCACCCACATTTACCATGAACTTTGAGTGTCTCATATATAAACATTTACAGTACACTGAGAGCTCCAGTCGGTGCCAGTGAATATAGTGGCCGTTAAATAAAACTGAACTGCCACCTTCACTTGAGTCTCCCTTAAGCCAGGTACCAGAAAAGAGAAAAACAAAATACCAGGCAAAACTAAAATCAAAATATATCTTATTCAGTTGTTCAGCAGCATGAAACCTATAAAGAGACAACACACAGAATTCAGAACTTGGGATTTGTATAAGAACAAGCCACCAAAATGAGATAAATCACGACTTGCACTCTCATTTTAATGACAACACATTTCAAGTAAAGACTTTCATCGGTCATAGGAGTACGCACAGTGTAGGGGTCCTTAGAGGAAAAACTCCAGAAATGAATGCAGCCGTCCTTCTAACTTCTGCATGCTTTTTTTTTTTTTTTTCTCGACCAACCACTGGGCTCAATCAATAAATGATGTGTCAATCATTCAATAGATAGCATCTAAAAAGACAAAAATGTCAATACCATAACAGGTCACTGACAGCAGCAAGAGTACCGCTGAAGAGAGAACTTCAAGCTGTTTTTACTCATGTAGGTCTAATCAAATATATCAATTTTCTAGCTGTGGGTCACAAGCCAGAATGAGGCTGGTTTGCTTTAACTATTCCTACTTAATATTCTGTGAACTGGAAGAGCATACAGTATGTTATCCTGTAAATTTTCAATATGAATGATTAAATAAAGTATAGCGTACAATAACAAGATGCAAAATAGCTAAAAATGCTGGAGATATACTGTATATACGGTATATACATTTTAGGTTTACTGAGGGCTGGAATCTCTGCAGTAACAGGCATTATATTATATTTTATTATATTACTAGTCATTTAGCCCGTTACAATAACGGGCACTAGAACAGTAGTGCATAAACATTAATAGGAACAGTCTATATTAAATGGCAAGGGACTTTGACCTCATTGTTTTTCTTGGTCGTATTTTTCTTTCTTTCAGCCTTTCTTTTGTTGATGTTTACTTGCTGAGCTGACCGTTCTTCGTGGGCTGCCGCCGTGTATTGTGTGTCTTTAATTTTCTGTGACAGTAATACTGTCTTGTATGGCTCTATTCAATAAGGGTGCGCACAAAAAGGCGAGCTTCAAAAGGGCGACCTCAATTGAGCGCGGCGAATAAAGGCGTTCGTAGATAATTTAGTTCAAATGGCTCTGGAATATGTGAAGAGCAACAAAGGTGCAGATCTTTATTTTCACACGCCTTTATTCGCTGCGCCCAATTGAGGTCGCCCTTTTGAGGCTCTCCTTTTTGTGCGCACTCTTATTGAAGGATACTGTCTTGTACATCCGCTGGCTTGTACGTCCGTAATATACCTTTAATTTTCTCTGGCGGTAATGCAGGCGTGCGCGTCGGTAATATGCCTTTAATCTCCTCTGACAGTAATACTGGCTTGTATGCGGCTGTAATATGCATCACTGTATTGTGTACCTTTAATTTCCTCTCGCAGTAATACTGGTTTGTATTTCCGTAAAATGCCTCTAACTTTCTCTGACAGTAATATCGCGCATCGCACCATGCCCCGCGCATGTGCACTTCATCAGAAGACACCCACACACGGACGCCTGGACGCACACAGGGATTTTATATATATAGATATTATATTATATTATATTATATTATATTATATTATATTATATTATATTATATTATATTATATTATATTGTATTGTATTGTATTGTATTTATTGCATTATATTATATTATATTATATTATATTATATTATATTATATTATATTATATTATATTGTATTGTATTGTATTGTATTGTATTGTATTGTATTGTATTGTATTGTACCAGTAATGGTGCATTACACAATAACGTGCAGTGAATACACTTGACTTGAACGTTCCTAGTTTTCATCCTCTATCTCTGTACGTTTATCATTCATTTGCTCAGAGGTTGATGCGCTTGTTGCTTGCTGAGCAGCTCTTCTTTTCTCCACCCTAGCGGCCCGCTGCTTCTCTTCTTCCGTTTGCATCTTTATGTGTTACAACTGACTAAGTCAGTGTTTGCGTTGCAATTACTTAGTACGTTTCCTTAATTTTTCACTTAAGCTGGCACTTAAGTCTTCAATCTGCCTTAAAAATGGTTTAAGATATGAAGAGGTAAGGGAAGTGACGGCAAAGGTGATAGGGATGAAAATGGCGCCTGGACACATGAGCCAGCACCGCCACCCTGCTGGCCACTGCCAAGAGTTGATTCTTCATTAAAATAAAATAAAAATAAAACAAGGAATAACCTTGGAGGTCAATCATCACCCCGAAAGTGGATTGTAGACGTCACGTAGTATATGTGTACCAAATTTCAGGTCAATAGTTCAAACGGTTTGCGAGCTACGGGTGATTTAAAATCCTGGACAGACAAATGGACAGCCACAGTAGCGTATTATATTATATTATATTATATTATATTATATTATATTATATTATATTATATTATATTATATTATATTAGCTGTCCTCCATGGCTAAAACAGGACAAATTTTTAAAATCAATGAAAAAAATTGTAATTCTGGCCAAGCGGAAGTTAGGTACACTCCCATGTCAAACGTTGCTATTGTATCTGACTGCGTTTAGCTCTGGTAGGAGAGCGTCCCCCAATGTGGGGAAAAGAGCACATGGCCACGATATCTCTGCCAATGATCAAGTACCCTCTAAAACACACGTAGCTCTGATCTCTCTCTCAAAAACGTCAAACGTTACTCCTTAACAATCTGTAGATGATAATGTCTGCTGATCAAACAGGTATCGCTAGCTAAGCAGAGCCAAGTTGCGCTCCAACACATGGCGAGAGGTAGAGACGACTTGAACGGAGAGGCTGGCACGTGAACGAGGACAGTCCCGCTCCCCCTCCCCTCAGTCTTTCTCTCAGATTTGCACGAATAAATCGGTACTGCAAGTGAACAATTATACTTAGCACGACGACAGCAGCAAATTATAGAAAAAAAACCTGATCTAAATAGTTTAAGTAGTTCTCTCGTGAAATGAGACACCGACATACTGACAGACAGACAGATGATGGATTTTATATACTGTATATATATTGTCACACATGCGGGAGTAGGGGACAGCCAACGGGCCCAATGCAGCGTGAATATAACAACCATGGGGATTTGACGTCTAGCGCTAATGCCTCTCTCTCTTGTTCTCCAGGAAAAATGACGATTAAAAGACGTACCTTTCGGAACTCCATTAGAAATCCATCCACAACACAGTCCTCTTCCGGGTACCGAAGATACAACGGCATTCAATGATCTCACTTCCGGCGCCCTCCAGATCACCTCACTTCCGCCTTCATCCCACCTTATTCCCTCTGGCTCAGCAATTATACCTCAATGTCACTTATCTCTGTCATTTCCTGTCCATCACATGTAAAAGTCCTCTGTATCGCACCAACAATTGTCTTATGGAAGTCTTTGTTATTATTACAAGACAGCATCCTCATGACTTTCAGTATACGGGGCTGAGTCCCAAACCTTCATGTGTCTGTTTGGTCTTTTCTGTCTTCACAGTATATGTAGATTACATTATATCCATACATTTCAGAATGTAACTAATCAGTTCAGGGTCATGATATTTTATCTTTTGTTACTCATGCATACATTTAGCACCTTGACAGATACAACTCTGGGTCAGACTGAGCTGGAGGCTATCTCAGCAGTATTAGGTACAAGGCAGGAACCAATTCTGGATGGGCATCAGTTCATCGCAGGGCACAAATACACACTCACTCTCACCATAGCCAAATAACTTTATAAGCAAGCCTTTGGGAAAATGAAAAGAAAGCCCCCAGTGATATGAGGATCACAAACAAACTCCACACAAACAGTGTATCTATAAGTGCTTAAAGTAGTAAAAAAGGAAGGAAGGAAGACAAAACTGATGGCCATTGTGAACAATGCTGCCCATCCTTTTCCTGACACACCAGCAATGAGGACTGTTAACCAACAATATAATCTTCCGCTATCACTAATGTGATATTTACATGCATGTACTGTATGGGTCATTCCATGCTGATATTTATTGGATTATAAATGTCTGCTTATATTAGACAATTTCCCTTTTGAATCTTTTAAACGATTCAAATCTCAGGCACTCAAACAATGTCAAATATCTTTATTACAAAGATGGAGCAATTTGTCCATGTATAGAATATATCTGGACAAAGCATTCTCCTCCATATATACAAGTATATGCTTAATTAAGAATTAGCATCTAAAGTAAATTAGTTATAATAAGTTTGGGTACAACACAAAATCTCCAGTTCTGTCTCCATATGAATGCAGTTCAATCCCCATATAAAAATATAAATCCATCAATCAGTTTTCAAAACCACAGCTTCTTGATATTAATAGACTTAATATGCTGCACACATTTTTTTTTTAAACTGAAAATACCTTAAGTAAAACATAGCATACGTGATCACACACACAGTATGAGTGAGCAGCCTGCCGCCTGGCAGCAAACACCATTCACATTATCATATTTTACTCCAGCCTGTAGGCACAATGATAAAATGAATGCACACACAGATCGTCCCTCTCTAGGGGGCTTTCCCACCTTGTGTCCAGTCCAATTTTCTTTTCAAAACTAAACAATACCTTCTGCAGTGCCCTGTCTATTTAACATCTTACCTTAATTGGAGGACCACCCCCACTACCTGCTGCATCCCTACCCCCTCTGCCATTAATTAGGCTGCCTACTTCCATACAAACTGACTATCTTAGGCTCCTCTCCACAAGGCAGCAGTGCTTGCTCTCTGCAGCGATAGTATGAGTTCACTTCACGGACTTCTACTTAAAAATGGTTTCATTGCCTTCTTTACTGCTGGCCTTGCACACAATTAAGCAGACTCTGATGAGCTGGGTAAA
Organism: Erpetoichthys calabaricus; assembly: GCF_900747795.2. Classification (NCBI taxonomy): domain Eukaryota; kingdom Metazoa; phylum Chordata; class Cladistia; order Polypteriformes; family Polypteridae; genus Erpetoichthys; species Erpetoichthys calabaricus. Next base: position 88,434,946 of record NC_041410.2, on the reverse strand, counting down.
GCTGATGCATGTGGAGGATGGAAAGCGGGGTGAAAGTTCTCAAAGGATCTTTAATAAATGAGTGTTGACTTGGGACCTTTGTTGATACCCATCTGAGGTAGCAACAGTCTCTCAGTATAACTGGGGTCTCAAGAAAATGAACATAAGGTCTTGTATGGTGACAGCACTGTCAGTACTCATTAGAACATAAGAATATGAGAACAATTGTGATGAGAAAAAACATTTGGCCCAACAACTTGTTCACAATAACATGAAGCTGAGATTTGAAGGCCCATAAAGTCCTAATGTTCACCACACTACTTGATAATATATTCCATGTGTCTTTGGTTCTCTGTAGATAGATAGATAGATAGATAGATAGATAGATAGATAGATAGATAGATAGATAGATAGATAGATAGATAGATAGATAGATAGATAGATAGATAGATAGATAGATAGATAGATAGATAGATAGATAGATAGATAGATAGATAGATAGATAGATATGAAAGGCACTATATGATAGATAGATAGATAGATATGAAAGGCACTATATGATAGATAGATAGATAGATAGATAGATAGATAGATAGATAGATAGATAGATAGATAGATAGATAGATAGGCAGCACGGTGGTGCAGTGGGTAGAGCTGCTGCCTTGCAGTTGGGAGACCTGGGGACCTGGGTTCGCTTCCCGGGTCCTCCCTGCGTGGAGTTTGCATGTTCTCCCCGTGTCTGTGTGGGTTTCCTCCGGGCGCTCCGGTTTCCTCCCACAGTCCAAAGACATGCAGGTTAGGTAGATTGGCGATTCTAAATTGGCCCTATTGTGTGCTTGGTGTGTGGGTGTGTGTGTGTGTGTGTGTCTTGCTGTGGGTTGGCGCCCTGCCCGGCATTGGTTCCTGCCTTGTGCCCTGGGATTGGCTCCAGCAGAGCCCTGTGACCCTGTGTTCGGATTCAGCAGGTTGGAAAATGGATGGATGGATGGATGGATGGATAGATAGATAGATAGATAGATAGATAGATAGATAGATAGATAGATAGATAGATAGATAGATAGATAGATAGATAGATAGATAGATAGATAGATAGTGTGAGGGATGGCTGGGGCCCTTCCCCACCTGGGAGATACAGCATGCTCAGGGCATTAACTAATCCATACATTTGGGGCAGCCACCCATATAATTATTCCTGGCTGCAAAATGGTTGAATTGTGCATACAGTTGTGTACAGGTTCGAGGTTCAAAACAGAACTGTCTTAATGAGGCAAAGAAGGCGGTTTTAAGGGAGAGTAGAGGAAGTGGCATCATCACGGCTGGAACCAGAAGTGATGTCGTTGGACGTAGAACTTGAAAGTGCCATCATCGAGATCAGGTGGAATTTCCCATAATTGGTCTACAGTGGAAAGAGAGAAGGGATCAGTACACTCCGCCACCCCCTGGTCTAGTGTGGAATTACCCTCATTCAGGCCCTTTAACTACCTCCCATGCGCTTGTGAGTGACACAATGCAGCAACTGTTCTGTCAGGGGAAATGTCGAAACCACAAAGCCTGGTGATATAGTAGCCTAGGCAGATAAAAGACACAAGGGGAGCGTCGAATATGCACTTCCTGATTGCAATACTGGGCTGTGCATTGGTGACTGTTTCAAACATGTCACACGAAAGGTGTGTAGCAAATCTGCATCAGTACAGCAGTGGACCCTGAACAGACCGTTCCAATTGTATTTACGTTGATGTTTTGGTATTTCCATATTTCTCCTAAACATAGTAAAATTTCTTCTTCTCTTTTTCAAAATTGTTGATTCATTTTTCTAGGGGTCAACAGTAATACATCAAGATATGTGAGCTTCAAACAGAAACATACAACATACATGTGTATTTCTCTGTGAGCTGCTTTTGCTTTGAATTTTACTTATAACTTTAAAGACAAATACATTTCGAGTGTGGAATTATTTGCATACGGGGATCACACTCATTGCCTGCATCTTTCCATGAAGTAATCTGAAGCTTCAGAATTATGGAAACACTTTACAAATGCAGCAACAACTATTGAGGGTGATGATCCACAATTTACCCCACACCACCACGGTTTAGATGTAACCGGACGGAGAATAGTTCAAAGGTTAGGGTACCTCTCATGTAAACCCTGCTTAATCCTGTAACAAAAATAAGAAAATAAACTAAAACAAAACATCTGTCACTGTGGTCCAAAGTCTGCCTTTCTCAGCTAGAATACAGAAGTTCTGTTTCTCTTGCTTGTAGGGCCTGGAATGAATGACCTCTCTCTGTGAGTGGCCCATATATTTAAAACTCCTCCTTGAAGGGGTGGGGCTTCCAGAGCTACAACAGAAGTGAGGTCACATGGATAAGAAGGGGAAGTTAGTGACTGCACCCTCTCTTGCTCTGGAGTAGAATTAATTACCTTGCAGGTGTCCCTTAAATACACATGCGTGTGACACATGACATATCATTTGCAAGCCTTCTTAATCCAGTTTACTGCTACAGGGGGCTGAAGTCTCATACCTCTTGTGCATGTGCTTACATAGTTTTAAGGCATTTTCTTCAAAGCAGCACTGGAACACGTCTCATAGTCTGTATTTAAAACCATGCTGCCAAGTTATGGTTAATTTTGAAATAAATCTCCTTTTAAACTTCTTTTTCCAGGACACTTGCATTTATTCATTATGCCACTTAATTTTGAAAACTGAGCAGGATGGGCATGTGCTTACTGTCATCTGACTTTGAGGCTTGCTGCTGATCTCCTGTGATAGACCGTATATGACATGTCGATGGCGCCACATCTTTAATCAGAACGATGAGGCCTGAGGACTGCGGCACTAAACGTGGGCTAAATGAAGTCAACAAATACCAGCTGTGTGCCTGGCAGTCAGGTGGAATGAAAGGATTGAAATCAAAGTGTAAACAGAAGAGGGAGATGTGTGAATGAAGGCCCAATTACTGATAAAAGCTTCTCAACTGACCGTGGGTTGAAAAAAGAGGCACTTATGAGGCTGCTTTCAGTTTTATGCACATTACACTCGGTAACAAATATGGAGATTTCTTCTGATTCATGCATTTTTTGTTGTGTTGTGTTTTGACTAGCTCAGCAAAAATCTCAGCAAATCACTTTGAGTACAGTCAACGAGCAAGTTCTTAGGAATACCCGGACACCCGTACATGAAAACTCCTTGTTGATTAGAGAGGTCTGAGGACAATGGTTAGAGTAGTTGGAGGTGTTTGAAAGGATACACTAACTCAGATAACCACTCTGTACAATTGTGGTGAGCAGAAAATCATCTCAGAATGCACAACATGTTGAACATCGAATTAGGTGGGCTACAACACCAGAAGGTCATATTGGGTTTTTATCATAATATTTAATATTTCATATCACTCTATTATATAAAAAAATCCTGCGACGCGACAAGACTTTTTGGAAGATTTTTTCAAGTCCCGTGAGATGAGACTCTGGCCATAAGATTTTTTCAAGTCCCATCCTCCTATCAACCATATTCAACCACGCACACAGTAATCACACCTCTCATTCATGTGAATGCTTTTGACAGACACAGTTCCTGCTCTCTCAGCTCTTATAAATTTTAACGTTTTCCTCACTTAAAGTTCATAATTAAAGAAGATGTATTACGTCCAAATCATATTGAAGAATTTCATCACGAAGGGTTATCAACAAAAAAAATGAGTACACTGGCAATCCTAGCACCGAGAAATGATGAAGTCAAGTGCATTAACACCAAAAATGATGATCGGTTACATGGCAAATTGTTTAAATGCGTATCTATAGACTATGCTGAAACAGATGGTGCTGATCGTGAGGAAGATGAAAACATCAACTTATAATACCCCGTAGAATATCTATAACCGTTAACACTGTCTAGTCTTCCACTGCACAAATTACTGTAGAAAGAAGGATGTATCCAAGAAAGATAATGCAGTACATCTTCCGCCGATAACATTACACAACAAAGGAGATCTTGATATGCCATTCATATTAAAACGTTAAAAGTTTCCCATTAGAATACCTTTTGCAAAGACAATTAACTAATCACAGAGCCAAACATTCAAAAAAGTCAGTTTATTTAATAGAGGGAAAGAAATGAAATTCAATCACAGGCAGTTATACTTTGCCTTGTCACGATGAAAGTCCAAACGCAGAATCACAATTCAATTTGATATTGACAAAAATTTAATTAGAAAAATTGTTTTTACTGAAGTTTTACAGTAAAAGTGTAAGTTTAAAAAGTATTTGCATGTTAATTTCAAAGCCAAAAAGAACAAAATCATATTATGCAACGAATAACTGTAACGCAACATGAAACATAATTTACTTTCAAATTATTACGTTTTACTCTTTTTTAATATGGTTAATTATTCACTATAATGTAAAATAGTTGTATTATGCATATGTAACAATTCCCATGAAAATAAAAATTTGTTTAAATTGTACAACAGCATCTCCATACGCGAGTGACCAAACCACAAAGAGGCTAGCGCGTAGCGCGATCACAGGGGTAGGTGAGCGAAGCGAGCAGGGGGTGAAGTCACCCTAATATTAGACATATAAAAATTAAAGGGTATGTATGGAGCATTCCGTTCTGCTGTCGATCAACCACAGCCACTAGATGGCGCATGTATGCACTTTTAAATTTTTTCGCTGCTTACATGCACCTCACTTCTCACTATGAAAGACCAGTGTGCAACAAACACCGGCGGGCAACAATAACGTTGTGCAAATGACACAGTTGAAGAGACCCAATGTCGAAACGAAGCAAATGCCGTAGCTCAACAACATGCAAATGAAACACCTCAGCAACAGAGGGCATGGCTTGAAGTTTTCACTAAAAACATTGTCTACTTGGAGGTATTTTCTCGAGACAAAGATTTATAGTACTCATATGCCAGCGATACGGTTAAGATATGGAATCGCCAGTGTCTGCTTACAAAAGCTAGTGGGGCAGCAAGCACAGGTGGGTCGACTTCCTCTGCACTGGGTCATTCTTAAGAGTTAGCTAACGCCTCTCCAAGTTCATGAATATAGTAAAACTGCTAGGGAGTCTTTGGGTTGCTTTTTGTCATAAAGACCACAAGCAACTACTCTATCTATCTATCTATCTATCTATCTATCTATCTATCTATCTATCTATCTATCTATCTATCTATCTATCTATCTATCTATCTATCTATCTATCTATCTATCTATCTATCTATCTATCTATCTATCTATCTATCTATCTACTGATAGAGAACCACAGACACATGGAATAAATAAATTACCAAGTAGTGTGGTGGAAAGTAGGACTTTATGGGCCTTCAAATCCCAGCACTGGATTTTCAATATTTTGTTTAAGTTTAAGATAGGAAATTGGCTGTTCCATGAATGTATATTAAGTACAATAAACACTAAAGACATATGCAAAGGACAATAAATGTACAAAAAACTAACAACCATAACTCACTGTGGGGAAGCATCCAGAAGATAAAAATGAGTGGAAATGACCGTTGTTTAAAAAGGATCCAAAATACCACCCCTCACTTCTCCAGTATTGCAGCAATTATTTGTTTATTAGATAGAGAATTAACACATAGAAAAAATCTTACCAGTATTCCAAATGTGTAATCTTTTTAGTACATTTTCAATGAAGATAGTTATGTACCAATGGGGACTTGGTAAGACTCCAAACTGCTGGTCTGGAAGCAGTTCGCAGTTTGTTATTCCATTCCAGAAACTGTCACCCTCATGTAAATGCAACGCCAAATGCTGCCAAATACTTTTGTCTTCATTGAAGTCACTTACAAAATTATTCTGGGCAAGCCACGGTAGATACCCTGTTTGAAAACCCAGACTTCTGCTTATTTCTGTAACAGATTTTCTTCAATTGAATGGAAATATGCTGTAAGTGATTTCAGTCAGGTTTACTTATGATCAAATCTTTGCTACGTGTGACTGCTTTGATTTTATCCTTGTTTTGCATAATTGATTCAAATATCTGCACCCACATCTTGAAGTAATCTTCTCTTCCAGGTGTCTTGTGTAGCCAGTATATGCATGTGTGCTGTTTTGCCTGTTTGCTAGTAATAACTGACTAATGTTTCTCTATGAGTGTAAACATTCTTCACACTTTTACTCCAAATAATCTACTTTAATGTAGGTGGAGAGTGTGGTGCCCCAGGTTTAGGCATAAAGATAGATAGAAAGCTTTATTTGTCCTCAGGGGGAAATTTGGTTCTTTAAAGAAGCTCTTTCAATAAATAAATACATAAATAGATAGATAAATACACACACACACACACTATGGTCTGAGCACACACCAGAATGACTAAAAAGGAAAGACATTTTTAAACAGAAAGAAAGGAGCACTTCTAACTTGGCAGTCCCAGTCCCAGCGAGGCGCTATACAGGCATATTGCTGTTGGTATAAAGGAGCCCCTGTAGCATTTCTTGACACATTTCTGTTGAAAGATTCATTGGCTAAAAGACCTCAGTTGTAGTGTGTCAGAAAGAGGATGTGCAGCATTGTTCATAATGGCACTCCTTCTCTCCTTTGCTACTACCTCCAGGGGGTCCAGGGTGTGTCCCATAACTGAGCCTGTCCTTAAAATGAGCTTGTTAATTTGGTGGGCCCCATATCAAAGGAACGCCGTCTCCTAAAGAAGAAGAGCCTGCTCTGTCTTTCCTTCTATAGTTCCTCAGTGTTCCAAGACCTGTCCAATCTGTCAATCACGTGAACCCCCCCCCCCCCCCCACCCCAAGTACTTGTAGAAGTGGACCACCTCTACATCCACTTCCTGAATAGTGACCGGAGATACAGACTCTTTGGTACTGGGCGAAAGTCAAACCAGCTCCTTGGTTTTGCTGATGTTAAGTTGCAGACAATTCTTTTAGCACCAAGAAGCAAACTTCTCTATCTGACTCATCTCCTCTGTCTAATCCCCCCTTATTCCATAAGTGAAGAATAATCTGAGAATTTCTGGAAGTGACCAGACCTAGTGTTATATTTATAGAAGGAGGTGTACAAAGTGAAGAGACAAGGAGACAGGACTAGTCCAGTGCTGCTCACATAGTCCTTGAGTTTCACGCACTGCCCGACAGATAGTCCAGTATCCAGGACACCACAAGCTCATCCAACTGCATATCCCTAAATTTACCCCTCAACATGGATGACTGGATGGTATAGAAATTGCTGGAGAAATCAAAAAAACATAATCCTCACAGTGTTGCTACCTTTGTCCAGGTGAGAATAAGCCTTGTGAAGCAAATCGATAAATGTATCCTACACTCCAATCTTTGTCCGATAGGCAAACTGCAGTGGGTCCAGGTGGTGTACCACAAGAGGACTCATATAGTCCAGGACCAGCCTCTTGAAAGTCTTCATGATGTGAGACGTCAGCAGGCCTGAGGAGAGGGGGGTGCAGCCGGTACATCACTCCGGGGCCTATGAAGCTCAAGTGGGCCCATGAAGTCCAACACATCTCATAATTTTTATTATAATTTGAACATTTATTTATTTAATTAATTTATTTTTTATTGTATTTTTTAACATTTTGCAAGTCTGTTTAGTTTCAAAATTAAAAAGGCATGTGGGTCACAGGGTACTTAGCAAAGAACGGCGTGAGAACTTTCGCGTACAAGATTGTGAAGCGTTGAGTGAGCACGAAGCAATAGATAAAATTCTGTTGACTCAAATATGCCGGCTGTTCATCGATCATATTTTGGAGAGAACCAACTGAGCCCATTGGAGCTGCTGAATTGCTTGAAAAAGTACAAACTGGAAGGACTCTTTCCAAATACATGCATCGGTCTGCGTATTCTGTTGACAATTCATGCCACTGTCTCCTCTGCAGAGCACTCATTCAGCAAGCTAAAGCTGGTAAAAAATTTTCTAAGATCCACTATGTCACAAGCGTGACTAGTAGATTTGGCAAGACTCAGTATTGAGTCTGATCTAGCAAAACTGATTAATTCTGATTATGGAATTCAGAGTTTCGCCAGGAAAAAAGGCCAGGAAAGCACCTTTGTGCAGCAGACAATAAATGCTATTATAAACATATTTTACTATTATAAATAAATTACTTTATTATTACATTTATACCTATACATACTTATCTAAATGTATCAATGTAATCTACAATTGTTAGAAATAAATAATAATATACACACGATCATGATGTCCTAACTGGTAATGATGTAGAAATTCCCTCTGCGCAGCAGTCATACTATCGCCATTGTTATAAAAGGCTTTCACAGTGAGCGCTTGATGCACACCACTCCACTTCTCCATTATAACTAATGGCAAAGGGTTCTAAATGAGATTGGATTGGTCCCAAAGAACTGCCAACGCCCCAGTGTATGTACAATGCATCCGGAAAGTATTCACAGCGCATCACTTTTTCCACATTTTGTTATGTTACAGCCTTATTCCAAAATGGATTAAATTCATTTTTTTCCCCTCAGAATTCTACACACAACACCCCATAATGACAACTTGAAAAAAGTTTACTTGAGGTTTTTGCAAATTTATAAAAATAAAAAAACTGAGAAATCCCATGTCCATAAGTATTCACAGCCTTTGCTCAATACTTTGTCGATGCACCTTTGGCAGCAATTCCAGCCTCAAGTCTTTTTGAATATGATGCCACAAGCTTGGCACACCTATCCTTGGCCAGTTTCGCCCATTCCTCTTTGCAGCACCTCTCAAGCTCCATCAGGTTGGATGGGAAGCATCGGTGCACAGCCATTTTAAGATCTCTCCAGAGATGTTCAATCAGATTCAAGTCTGGGCTCTGGCTGGGCCACTCAAGGACATTCACAGAGTTGTCCTGAAGCCACTCCTTTGATATCTTGGCTGTGTGCTTAGGTTCGTTGTCCTGCTGAAAGATGAACCATCGCCCCAGTCTGAGGTCAAGAGCGCTCTGGAGCAGGTTTTCATCCAGGAGGTCTCTGTACATTGCTGCAGTCATCTTTCCCTTTATCCTGACTAGTCTCCCAGTCCCTGCCGCTGAAAAACATCCCCATGATGCTGCCACCACCATGCTTCACTGTAGGGATGGTATTGGCCTGGTGATGAGCGGTGCCTGGTTTCCTCCAAACGTGACGTCTGGCATTCACACCAAAGAGTTCAATCTTTGTCTCATCAGACCAGAGAATTTTCTTTCTCATGGTCTGAGAGTTCTTCAGGTGCCTTTTGGCAAACTCCAGGCGGGCTGCCATGTGCCTTTTACTAAGGAGTGGCTTCTGTCTGGCCACTCTACCATACAGGCCTGATTGGTGGATTGCTGCAGAGATGGTTGTCCTTCTGGAAGGTTCTCCTCTCTCCACAGAGGACTTCTGGAACTCTGACAGAGTGACCATCGGGTTCTTGGTCACCTCCCTGATTAAGGCCCTTCTCCCCCGATCGCTCCGTTTAGATGGCCGGCCAGCTCTAGGAAGAGTCCTGGTGGTTTCGAACTTCTTCCACTTACGGATGATGGAGGCCACTGTGCTCATTGGGACCTTCAAAGCAGCAGAAATTTTTCTGTAACCTTCCCCAGATCTATGCCTCGAGACAATCCTGTCTCGGAGGTCTACAGACAATTCCTTTGACTTCATGCTTGGTTTGTGCTCTGACATGAACTGTCAACTGTGGGACCTTCTATAGACAGGTGTGTGCCTTTCCAAATCATGTCCAGTCAACTGAATTTACCACAGGTGGACTCCAATTAAGCTGCAGAAACATCTCAAGGATGATCAGGGGAAACAGGATGCACCTGAGCTCAATTTTGAGCTTCACGGCAAAGGCTGTGAATACTTATGTACATGTGCTTTCTCAATTTTTTTATTTTTAATAAATTAGCAAAAATCTCAAGTAAACTTTTTTCACGTTGTCATTATGGGGTGTTGTGTGTAGAATTCTGAGGAAAAAAATGAGTTTAATCCATTTTGGAATAAGGCTGTAACATAACAAAATGTGGAAAAAGTGATGCGCTGTGAATACTTTCCGGATGCACTGTATTTTGTATAAGGGCACACACACTTTCTTTGCACCGGGGCCCAGATTTTCACTCAGCGGCCCTGGACGTCAGTGTCACTGGTCTGTAGTCATTAGGCGAAGAGGCACCTGCCTTTATTGGAAGAGGAACAATGCAAGATAAAGACTAAATCTGTAGGTTGCCAGATCAATCCCTACCTCGTTTTTATTGTGTGACCCACAGCATGTCATTTAGACTGACTGTGCTGCAGTGGAAAAAATATATACACATTTAATTTACTGTAAAGAATATTGTTCTTATAAGTCACCTTGCATTAGGATATCAGCCCAATATATAAATATGTTATTTTTGTATACTGTATATAGAATTAAAACCCTTCCATCCATCTGTCCATACATCCATTTTCAAAACCCACACTGTACATTACACAAATATGTGTATAATACATAAATGTATGTGTAGATACAAACACCAGACGATACACAGTATAAATATGCACGAGAATTGAGAAGATGTCATCAAGGCAGTGAATGAAGAGCAGGCAAAGTTGAAACAAGAGGTTTTTTGTGCTTTTTTTTTGGAAATGGATCCACAGATTGCAAAAATGCCCTGAGGTCGGCTGCGATTAGATGTTGAAGAAGAGAATAAACACATTTTCTGAGGGAAAATCTGCAGGACAGAGAGCAAAACAAATGGATGATTGAAAGAGAGGTACTGAAGTGGTTAGGCTTTCCATTCTCATCTTGGTCACTGTCTGATGAGCCGCTACATTATTCGGATATTCTCTGGCTACTTAATTCTTGTCAGATTAAATGGGGACAACTCCTTGACTGCCACTAGGAGGGGCTGGCGTCCTGTTTTACACTCCGTTACCCAGTATCGGAAAAAGGCACGCAGAGATCGATACACTGAACCCGGTTATCTGGCGCGTGCGCGATATTCACAGTCGTAATTGTCGGCAATATTACTTGTCACCATTTTGAGAATCAAACCAGGTGCATGGCAGTTCAGACACAACGAATTATTTGGATCGCCAGCAACGCGAGAGTTTGCCCCGAATTTTAGAGTCGCAGTTAGCGCTGCCACGCGCATTTAATCCCTCCAGGTGTGTGGGGACCGACGGGATTGGTGACAATTAGTTTGGCGGGTTTGAGGGTGAGGCAATCCGAGTGTCCCGCGGTCAGCTAAATTTCATTACGTCTTCACGAATACACTGATCACATTGTCCTTTACTTTTAGCATCCTGTTGCACCACGTCGTGTGCTTCCCGTTTACCCGGGGCGAAACGACGAATGCAGGACGAAGAGTTGGCGGCGGCGGACGCCGAGAATGACGAGGAGAAGGAAGAAGAAGAAGAGGAGGAGGAGGAGGCCGTCAAGGCGACACCACAAGACGCCGCGGTAACCTTACAGAAATAACTTTACCGACTTGCCGAACTTGTGTTATTTTTTGAACGCTTTATCCATTTTCATTTTGTTTTAAACAATGTTAGATGTGTTAAGTGACTCTCGTTGCTTCGTCATTTCCCAAGGGTGTGACGCGGCTCATCGCCAAGTCGAATGGCGAGGTCGCTAGTGTGGCCAGTCCGATAAAAGCGACGATAGCGCAAGGGCAGGAGTTCGTTCTCAGCTATCGGGGGACACGCCGCGTCGTACAAAGCTGATTATGGTTTCCAGAATGGCAAGGGGCGGCATGTCCTTTATCAGGAAGGGGGAAAGTCAAGCAAAATTACACCTTTTATTGGCTAACTAAAAAGATTACAATCTGCAAGCTTTCGAGGCAACTCAGGCCCCCTTCTTCAGGCAAGGTGTCATTTTGCTCGACTTTTCACTACATTAATAATGGCTAACACGTTACAACTCCCTAGTACTACAGGAAGAGGGGATGAATTCAAGGGAAGAGTGACACTTGCTTATTAGAATGTAGTCATTGTTCGCTTATTCCACCTGTCCATGCTAGCGGTGTTCTGAACTGAAGTTCATGGCGCGCTCGAATTGTTGGGTCGCCAGTGAGGCCAACTCACTTAAGGACCGGGGGACTGGGAACAGTTTGGGGATGGGGTGCCGAGCGAGGAATCGAACTTTCTTTTAAACCGTGATCAAAGCAAGGGCGCCCCTTTTAAAATGGAGGAGTTTATCGCTGTTCAGATTACGGGAATGTTACACGCTACCGTATTAAGCGACAATCCAAATTTTGTATTGAGGTCAGTCAATTGGGGGGGGGGGGGGGGCTTAGCGTTAGCTTTTTCGGGTCTTGGCTTCCCATTTAATTACGCGGATAGTCCTACATCAAGGTTAAATCAAATGGCAGGGGGCCCGTTTTACGATTTAGCTGCAGATAGACGGACGGCGGGAGTTGTGTTTTCACGTGGGATTTAGCGCCAAACGAAGGTGGGTGGCTTCCGCGTGGGGGTTTCGCGCCTGTCGAATAGAGTGGCGAGGTTTCCCGCCAGTCAGAGAGACTGATGGGGTTCCCCCGTGGTGCTTGGCGCGAGCCGTACATGCATGTCGGAAAGCAGAACGAAGGGCTTCTCTGTCAACTATCAGGGGCTTGACATCAGTGATTTAGGGTTGCCAACCGTCCCGTAAAGGTCGGAATCGTCCTGCAATCTGAAAGTAAAAGGCATGCCCCGTATCTAACGGGTACCCAGTTTGTTCCGTATTTTCGTACACCTCGCGCTTTAAACGAATTGCGCGAATCCACCAAGATGACCCTTAAAACGCTCATTTATTTTCTTTTAGTGAAACCATACGTAAAGTGGCATCACGCCGTACTGTCTCATATTTCTCCACATTAAAGGCGACAACCCTGCCTGAGATGGAAGCACAAAGACTCCACAAGTGTTAGTAGTCGGTGGCCGTTTTATTTGGATTCCATTTTTATAAAAAACGGAAATGTCTTTAGAAAATAATACAGGGCTATTCAAAATGAAAGAGCAGATTTCGAAAAATGTATTTCAAACAAACTGTATAAGGCAGCTGCGGTGGGTTGGCACCCTGCCCAGGGTTGGTTCCTGCCTTGTGCCCTGTGTTGGCTGGGATTGGCTCCAGCAGGCCCCCGTAACCCTGTGTTCGGATTCAGCGGGTTGGAAAATGGATGGATGGATGTATAAGGCAGAAACCCATTCCGCACATCACTGGACAGAGGAAAGTTCAAAGTTTGCCCCAATGGTCCTTGAGGTTGCATGCACTCAACATGAGCACGATGTTTAGTGGACAAACATTAAAACGGTAGATTATTTCTTGCCATACACAAGTCAGCTGGTCCCTAGTTGCTGAATTCACAGCTTCCTCGATTCAGTGTAGCGTATCTTGAAGATTAACAGGCATAGGTGGAACAAACACTCTTTCTTTAATGTACCCCCATAGATAAAAATCGCAGGGGGTAAGGTCTGGAGATCTGGGAGGCCATAGATGATGAGCAAGATTTTGTTGTCCATCTCTTCCAATCTAATGTCCTGGAATGGTGTCGTTCAGGTAACGCCGGACCTCCAGGTGGAAATGGGACGGGGCACCATCTTGCATGAAAATGAAGTCACTCGAATCTTCTTGAAGTTGAATTTTTAAACTTTGAACTTACCTTTATCCAGTGATGTGCGGAATGTGTTTCTGCCTTATACAGTTTGTTTGACATAAATTTTTGAAATTTGCTCCTTCTTTTTTGAATAACCCTGTATTTAATTGCTGAACTGGCGAGCATGTAATTGAACAGTGACTGTATGTCCCATTGCTCAACTCATATCAAAAACCAGCTCCTGACAGCTTTTGTTCAGGTCAACTGGTTTATGTAGCTTGTGTTGACCACCTTGTTGTAGAGCGCAGTGCTAGTGTGGGACGAGCTGACCAGATTTCGTAGGTACTACAGCCACCCCCCACCCCATCTGCAAGTCAGTCTCCACCATTCTGAAAAACATCTTTTTAAGTGTCAATTTAAAAATTTACATGCTTGATCTTGTTTGAATCATTCAAATTTTTGTGCACATCTATCACAAACACTCATGGCTGGGGCATTAAGAAGGCACAGCATTGCATTGGATGTCTAAAAAAAACCTAAATATTTCCCAGCCCATCCTAGTGCAATAGTACAAAGCCATAATTGAAAGTGAGATCAAATTCTTCATCATTGTCTGATTTAGTTCAGCAATGGTCCACTTTCAAAAATACGTTAACAGCATGTTGTGAGGTGTGCTGGGAAAATAATTGGCTGTGCTCTTCCATCTGTTACAGATCTGTATATATCTTGTGTCACAAACCATGTCCAAAGGATCACCCTGGGCTTAACTCCTTCAGGTTATCACTTGTTTCAAAAACTACCCTCTGGTAAATACTTTAAGTCAATTAAAACTAACAGACACCTGATCAGTTTCTTACCCAGAGCCATAGCCATCCCAAACCAGTAATTTAGCCCATCTTTCTCTCTTATTCATATGTGAAGGTGTGTTTGTGTGTATGTATATGCACATGTATCTGTGTCTATGCATACACACTACACATACATTTACACATCTGTATAACTGCACTATTTTGCAACTGTTTAAAGTGTATGTTGTTTAACTTGCATTATTTCTGTTATTTGTATATGATGTTCTGTTCTAAGCAGCTCCAAATCTACCAAGCTAAGTTCCTGTATATATAGTATTGGTGAATAACAGCGATTCTGATTCAATATCAAATATACTGAACTTGCCACCTGTCATTGCTTCACCCATTTATCTCAAAGCTTATTTATAATTGGTTAGGGGTCATAGTGGTTTGGGATTGATGGGTCACTAGAAAATGTCACACATGTCCTGCCCTATCTTCTACTCCTTCTGTTAATTTTTCTAATTTTATTAACAACAGTCAGAGTTCCAGCTAAGCGCAATTGCTGCCATCAGTCCTAGCTTTGCTTTCATGTGTAGGTGGAACTCAAAATCATGCTAATTTAAAAAAAAAAAAAAATCGGAGTACAGGCTGGGGTGAAATAAGGATGCCACTGCCAGACTGTCTGTCAATACCAGACCACTCTGAACCCTATTCAGTTATAAATGAGCCTTTAAGATGAGTGGGTAGAGCAATGACAGGTGGCTGTATGGCAGACAGTATGTTGGTTATTGCTGGATGAGTTTTTCGTTGAGTATTTGGGGATCGGGAAATGTGGAAAATATAGAAATGTAAATTCATTGGAAGGATCATTCACCAGAAAAAAAATACCACTTTTAAGTAATCTGCATGTTGTTGTTACTGTTATTATTATTTTGTTTTATCCACCTCTCTGGCCTGGATTCCCAAACCACAACCTAATCTTGCAACCCTGAAACTGACACAAGCACCATTTGTGGTTGCAATATAAAAGCAGAGGGGCAATATTGTCACATATACAGTAAAATTTTTAGTTGTATGTGCTAATCAACATGCAATACATTGCCACTCTCGAGTACCACAATCGGCGAGTATAACAACCTTACCTTGGAACTTCTGTCTCCCTTACCTTAAGGCTAAATATATGTGTTCATTAGAACAATTTTGACATAAATTGGCTATTCTGAACAAAAATACATTATCAGTTCTATTAAAGTAGGGATATTCACTTAAGGTTTTTTTTTTTTTTTTGGTAAGTATGACTGCACAACCTCAACATTTTAGATACCCCTTTTCCAAATAACATTAAAAGATAACATCTGTCCAATACACTTGTACTGTACAGTAGTGATTTTTATAAATAAAAAGTAGCGCAAAATTTTTCAGGCGATGAAAATGTAATAATTAATGCTAAGTGTCCAGCATTTTTTATTAGTCTTGAAGTATAGTATATTTACAAGATGAAAAACAAAGGAGGGAGAGATGGATGGTGAAAGAGTGCACTATAGACATGGAGTTTACCGACTGCTTTACTTTTAGTTTAATTTAAGGTATTTTAAGGAATGCTCATTCTCAGAGGCAATAAGTAATACTTTGCCAAAAATTATATAAATCGTACCTTCCTCCAATGTCCCATTACATGACTCCTAGTCGTTGGGCATGTCATATTTGCCAACTGTCATCGTTGAGCATGGCACATTTATTGATCGTGTGCCAATATTTCCAGCACAACTGTACTAAGCTGGGTTAATTTTCTGACAGTCAATAACGTGCTGCCTGACCGAGCTGGTACTATATGTACAGTAGGATTAACAGGTATGACGAGATCAGTCATAGCCTCTGCCCCTTTTCTCTTTTTTCCCATTCTGTCATTGTAAATTAAACATGATACATCAGTCAGACGAGCTTCTGTTTCTGAGGACTAAAACAGTTTCATTCCTTATTCCTCATCTCTGTGTTATATGCATTGCACTTCCAGATTTGCATCAATGGTTATCCACTGTCATGCACACAGAGCCTGCCTCTACGATTTAAGACAAAATCTGACCTGTTTGGAGAGTGCTGCCAACTGCCTTTGACTCTCTTAAGATTATGTGAATGAAAGCTATGACTGGAAATCTCTGGAAAAATCACATGTGGCCTTGTCTCGTGCAGCTCAACTATATCCTAAGTTTCTCCTTTGTCTCATTGAATAAAATTGACTGGTCAGTTAGCATGGAAATGTATTTTTTTTTATCTGTAATAGGATGAGAGAGGAAGCTGCTCATATGCTGCAGATATCAAAAGGAATGCATGTGTAGTTTTTATTTTTCAAGACCTTTTTTTTTTTTGTTATTTTTTTAAAACTTGAACTCAACATTGCAACAGTTGTGTCAAGAAGGGTCCTTGTGAATTCTTGTGGGAGGAAACATGGAAAAATGGTAGGAGTGGATTTATCAGTGAGGTTAAGAACCTCATTACAACAAGCAGAGCACACACCCAGTAAAGAAAAATGGAATTACAAGTGTACTTGACAGAAGAAGAATATTCAAGCACTCACTATTCAGTGTATGTGGGATGGTTTGATCTGTAACAAAATTTAGCATCTTGTCATTTTTTTTTTTTTGAAGTAGTTGACAGTATCAGCCCCCCTGCACAGTTTAAAAAAAAAGAGTGCCAAAAAACTGAAACAAAACTTTAAAAAGTTCAAAGGACTCCTGCATTTTGCATTGCTAGTAATTTCCACTTTTCATTCTGACTCGGTGATCCATTTTTGAGTTATGGTGTCCTGAGATCTGCATATTAACACAAGCATCAGTCTGAAACATGGATGCCTAAAATGTGCAATTCTGTTAAACTCAAATTCTCTCTCTGTCACAATCTTTTCTGTTTGTGTGTGTGTGTTGTGTAAAATATATAATATTATGCAAACGTTAGCGTTGCTGCCTCATAGCTCTAGATGTCTGCGTTGAAATCGTGACCCCGTTCCTGCCGCTTTTGAGTTTGCTCATTCTTTGTGTTGTCAGTATTGTATTATTGTCAGCTGTTCTGAGGAGACATGCAGGTAAGAATTTCATTGCACTACAGTATGCACACATGACAATAAACTTGACTTGAATGCGCTTGGTGTTGCACTACTGGGATTTTAGTGCATATGTATGGAGGGTATAGCTTTATCTTCTTAATGAAAGAAGCATGTCTTGTGTTTGAGTCTGGTATCCTTGAGCAGAAGAGACGTGCTTTTGCTTTTTCCCAGGTCACAAACAAGGCTATTTGTAGTACGTCCCATTCTTGAAATATTGATGTCAATGTCTGCTGATTTAGTGTCCATTTGTGTGGCTGTGGGTTCCTGCTTAATGTATCTGGCAGTTTTTTGTTTTGTACAAGGTAGGCTGCATTATAATAAATGAACAAATGTGCCCTGCGTGTTTTTTTTGTTTTTTTTTTTTTCTTTTTTGGACAAAAATGATTAACATCTACTGTCAAATCTCAATGCTGGGTGAAAAATACATTATTTGTACTTTACCAGAAATAAGACACATACTGATGAAAAGCTGTATGAAAAAATGTTTCTTCTGACATCCCAAAGCCATGCTTGTTAGATTAATTGGTGACTCCATTTTGGCCTGGCATGAATTAATGTGGGTGAGCGTGTCTGTGATGAACTAGCACCCTATAATCAGACTGCTTTGTGTTCTGTGACCTGTAATGGCCACATTGGCTCCCTGAAAGCCTAAAATTTGGGTAAGCATATGCCTAGTGCCGGTGCAAGGTTATTTTTCGCCCTGGGCCAAGCTTATTAGTGCGCCAACCGACTGTTCAGTAGGTAACCCGTGCCTCTGGGTTTTTCACCCCCTTCCTCATTCGCCTTAATGGTGGCGCTGGCCCTGCATATATCTAACTATATTAAGATAAGCACTCTATTACATGTTTTGTTTTAATCATGTGTAATTTTCACTTAAGCCATGGAATCTTTTCTATCTCTATTTACCTACTTTGGCGGACAGCTGAGTCCCTTGCCTGGCTGGGACACCTCGATGATGGAAGGACCGGCATAGAGACAGTACCTCCCCCAGGATATGAGAAGGCAGCCCGCCTGGATTGCATCTGGGCTACGGGCTTGGAGCTTGGAAGCTCAACCCTTTTGGGGTCTGTGGCCACCACCAGGGGGCACTTGGACAGTTTCGGAGCCCTGGACTACAGCACTTTTGCCACACCTGGAAGTGAGGCCAGGAGAGGATCTGGGTGCACCTGGAGTGCTTTTGGGTGCCCATGCAGCACTTCCGTCACACTAGGAAGTGCTGCTGGATGATCGTCAGGGAGCACCTGGAGCGCTTCTGGGTGCAGTATAACGGAGGCCGCCTCACTTTAGTGAGGGAGCCAGAGTCGGGAGGTCGAGGAGAATGCTTGCTAGGAGAAGAGTGGAGGCGGCAGAAGAAAAAGAGAGAAAAAGTGACTGAGCAATATTAGTTGGTGACTTGTGCACGGTGTGGTGGAACAGGATAAAGAAATAAACAGTGTGCTTTTAGATTTGTGTGTCTCTGGGTCTGTCTGTGTCGGGGTTGACTTCCACACTACTAAACTCTCATCTTTTTAAATGAGTACATAAGAATGGATTATAAGTTGAAACTCTGCTTTTTCCAGAGCAATCCCTTTTTTGAGTGAAAATACTATAGCAGAAATCATTAACTGAATTATTTTGAATGCGTTTTTTCATGCATTATGTTCTTTTTTTATGCTTCAAGCACTGCTAAGTGTTTCACTCTCTGCCAGACTGTCACGTTTGTGTGGATGAAAATTATGATGGACTAAAGTAAGCACGTATCTAACCGGTTAGTCATGTCCACTAAGTGCAAAAAGACATTTTGTTCCAGTTACACTTTTTCCCATTTATGCCATTCTTTATGCAATTTGCTTTTTTTTCCTTCTGCAAATTTGATTTTATAGGAAAATAAACTTTTTATCCTCACAGTCATCACGTCAAACTTTAAGAAGAACAGTACAGTTTATGGAATCTGTGTCTCAGGGTAGATCTTGAACAACGAGTGACCTTGTTGGCATCTCACCTATTCTGTTTCTCATCTCGGTACTCAAATGTGGCACTTGGTGCCACTGCCCACCTGCCAAGTGGTTTTGCCTGCCTAAGGAAAGGTCATCCCTGATGGAGGATCGCAGGAATCGTCGGGTAGAGGGGTCCTTTCATCGGATTGGCTGGCCCAGCGCTATCCCAGCTGTGGAATGGCCAAATGGGGGAGGCAGCTTGATGGCTAAGGTCTCCAGGACTCTAAACAAATACAAATCATATTATGTGATAACATCTACTGTTAAATTCTGCTCTACTTGTAATATTTGTATCTTACTGTTATATACTGTGGGAGACCTGGGGACCTGGGTTCGCTTCCCGTGTCCTCCCTGCATGGAGTTTGTATGTTCTCCCCGTGTCTGCGTGGGTTTCCTCCGAGCGCCCAGGTTTCCTCCCACAGTCCAAAGACATGCAGGTTAGGTGGATTGGCGATTCTAAATTGGCCCTAGTGTGTGCTTGGTGTGTGGGTGTGTGTCCTGCGGTGGGTTGGCACCCTGCCCAGGATTGTTTCCTGCCTTGTGCCCTGTGTTGGCTGAGATTGGCTCCAGCAGATCCCCGTGACCCTGTGTTCGGATTCAACGGGTTGGAAAATGGATGGATGGATGGATGTTATATACTTCATTGAGGATTGCTTGTGTTTTGTGTATTGTATTGTATTAACCCCCTTCTCTTTGACACCCACTGCATGCCCAACCTACCTGGAAAGGGGTCTCTCTTTGAACTGCCAAGATTTCTTCTATTTTTTTTTTCCCTACAAGAGTTTTTTTTTTGGGGAGTTTTTCCTTGTCTTCTTAGAGAGTCAAGGCTGGGGGGCTGTCAAGAGGCAGGGCCTGTTAAAGCCCATTGTGGCACTTCTTGTGTGATTTTGGGCTACTATACAAAAATAAATTGTATTGTATCTCAATGAGCAACTGAGGAGCACTGTGTGAAAATAATGTTACAAATAAACATTTACGTGCCTTCTCGGTGTCTATAGAACAAAACAAACAAAATATGTAGCACTTTTATATATTCATTGCCATCCCAAGACACTTTCCAAGCATAGCACAACTGTTTATACTGTATATCTTTGTTCAGTTGCACCATAATCAGGTTCAGTGACTTAACTGACTGTATCCCCGTAGTGGTTTTTGTCACATTTTCTTAGATGCCTCTCACTATGCTGATCATTGTGAAATGAGAGTTTTCTGGGCTTCCTTCAATATTTTGATCACTGAAGAGCATATCCTAGATCTTTGGCTGCCTATCGTTGTGTTGATTAATGGATCTGACTCTGCGTCACCACATTGGTCACTGAGACTGAGTGGCAGCATGCCTCCTTGGGAGTCCGTGTCTTAATGTTGGCCATAGGTAGCTGTTGCACAGTTGTTTGTCTTAACAGTCAAGACAGAAGAATCATACTTAGTAAAATTATTTTTCACTTCCTTTTTTTTTTTTTTTTTTTTTTAAACGTCTGCTTTAGTTCTTTTTCAGTTGTACATGCAAACTACTGCTAAAGCACAAGGATAATCTATATATTGTAATTAAAGGGAGCATCACTGTAACCTTGGCATTTATACCATTTTGGTTTGTTCATAACAACTTAAACAGTGCTGATTGTGGATTTTAATTTTAAATGTTGTAGGTTTCATGAACACAACTTAATGACTTTCTTGCAGATAATCTGTGGTGCAATATTTTGCCGGTCATTTGCAGTTATGAGGGACACATCTCTCTTGTTTTTGACAGTCCAGACAAATGTGCATGTGCTTATACAATTTTTATTGAATTAGTTGGTGACAATAAATTCCATACTGCTACTTTGTCAAGTGAACCTTGTTGGCATCTCGGTGAACCACCGAGGAGCAATATGTGAAGAGGCTCTTGTAAACATAGGCATTAGCAGTGTCAAAGTAGTTAATGCTTTTGGGGATTTCAGTGAACACATCTGGCATTGGCTGTGGGTGTTGCCTCTGGTAGCTTTCTACTCCGTACCAGCCACTGCTAGGGAGCTGTCTTGATTTTGATTAATATAGTCCTCATGTCATGGGATAGCAATGTTGAAACTGTGGCATAAACATGAAATACCAAAAAGTTTAGAGATTACGATTTAGCGTCTAGGGAGGATTGGTTTCTGGCCTCTTTCCTTTTTTTTTTTTTATATTTTTAGTGAGAGTTTCTCCTGCAAGGTTAAGGTCTCTGGTATTAAGCACAGAGAGTCCTGTAATGTTACTTGCTTGATATGGAGATGTTGGTAGCATTGTACAGCTTCTGCTGAAGATGAAAACCATGTTTTGACTTGGCACCTGGAATAAATACAGGCGCTGTAGTTTCAAAAGATATTTTACATATTTGGGAGACTCACTGATTCAGTGATTAAAGTTGGCTGAAATCCCTGTTAAGCATCTTATTAAGCAATAATGTAATTAGCTGATTCAACTGGCTGTATAGACTTCTGAAGGGAAATGGAACAATGGAAATAACAAGACAGATATAGGGTTAGGGTGAATGTACAAGTGAATAAAATATTTTTTAGTTATGATTTTATCAGGTACCTCAACGGCTGAAATGTTTAACATTTTTTCCCCCCACTTTACTTGTACATACCCTTGCTGTAATGCTGTTCACAGAGAAAGTACTGTGTCAAAACTTCAACTGCCATAAGTGAACATTATCTGGTCACTATTTGAGTGATACAAGTGCTTTGTGTGTCAAGAAGTGAGTCTATGGACATGATAGCCCAAAAACCACTTGCCCAGTTTGAATGAAACTTGGTACAAGTTGTTGGTGTCTAGAAAAAAAAATCTTAATGATTTTTTTAAAAAAATTTTTACTAGGGGGCTTTACCCCATGCTCGCTTCACTCGCCAACCCCCCACCCCGCCTGTGGTATGCGCCGTTGTGAAGAGGGGTGTGTGATGATGCGGGTTCCGCTCCATGCTCCCATCGGCTGTTAGGGAGCCCTTGAACCCAACACCGTCGGTAATGTCACCGATGAGCTAGATAGTGAGGCAATAAACAATTGAGCAAGGGGATGATGTATTAAATGTGCAAAGTACTTTTATTCAAAGAACAATCAAAACAATCAGTGTTCTAATAAAGTGCTGTGCAGTTCATTCAAATGTCTTATAAATAAATATGTCAAATAGTCCATAAAATATGTGGAAGTTCAAATCAATAAATAGAAAAACTCTTCTAAAAACCACGAGGTAAAATGTCACAGGAAGTAATGTTAAAACCACAATCCCGGTGTCTTCTGCTTCCATGGCGGCTCCCCTGCTACGCCCATCTGGTCTGCTCTACAGGAGAGTCGCCTACCTGCAAGATCAGCTGACCTTCAACCTAGTCCGGTAGCCCTCCGTTCCTTGGCTTCGTCTGGCTCCTAACCGGACAAAGACTTTGGATTATTCCCTAACGGCCAAGGCGCTCACACTGAGGTTACACCAGTCCAAAGCCTCAACTCCCGCTGCCTTCTACGGTCAAGTCGATTCCTCCACTGGTCACTCCAGCGACTTAGTCGCTCAGCTGGAGCGACTGCTTTCTCAGCCCCACTGAGTGTCGATCAAACACTCCCCACGTGGGCTCTCTTCCCAGCTGCCTGCTTTCTCTAATACGAGCCTGCTCTCGCTCGCTCGCTCGCTCTCCTTCCTCACACCGGCTTTCTCCACCTGCTTCCTGCTGCCTCCCATTCTCTCTTTCCTTCCTTTTACTTCTCTCTTTTTTTAACCTGCTCGCGCTTCTCTATATATGCGGAGAGGACATAGCAGAGCAGCCCATTAGCCGCAGGAACAATCACGGATGTGGGCAGTCTCACCTGTGCACTTAGGTGAGAAACGCCCACACCGCAGATCGCCCTGCGGCTCACTACAGCTACCACGCCCCCTCGCTAAGCCGCGAGCGCGGCGATTATTTATTTAAAACGAACTGGCCTTTGCTGGAGAGCTGTGGATCCATAACACCACAGGGTGAAGAACGCACCCAAAGCAGACACGGTTGCACCTCCAAAACCCCCTCTTAAATGGTGATACAATGGGAAACAAATAGTTTCTTTTTTACCTTCTCTTTGCTCGATCAGCTGCTGGCTTGCTGCTGCTGTCGTGCCATGTTATCTGCATCTCGCGCAGCACTTCGAACATTTAAAAGCCTGTACAGCAGCTGTCCGTTTGTCTCACTGCCTTGTCTGTCTTCTTCCCCAGACATCCTCAAACACTTTTCAATCCCTTTTCGCTGTTCCATTATTTCACTGAGTAATATTTTCCTTTTGGTTTCGCTAATCCGATTTTTACTATCATTTTTTGAGACTTTCAAATTTTCCTACTTCCGTTATCTCTAACCTGCTCTGCATGTGTATCCTGCCAATGTTTTTGAATTCTTTACGACGTTCTACTTTGTCTTTTTCCAGCCCCAGGTGTGGTTAAATCTCTTGGCACAAAGTCTTCGTGGCACGGTCTGATTATTACTTTCCTTATTTTCAGAATTTGCACATAAATTATTTTTGTTCTTTTTTGCTTTCTTTTTTGCATTCTTTTTTCGACGTGCTGTTTTTGGCACCCTCTGAGATCCCAGGAGAAAATAAAGACCCAGTAAATGCTGAAAGCTGTGAACCTTCTCTGCTGTTGTTTGTGTAGTGCTCTTTACTAAGTGCAATTGCTAAGCACTGTTCGCATGTACAGTAGATTCAAATACACGTTCAAACTTTACATAACGACTACACATAGACACACATTTGTTGAAACAGACAGGAAAGCAAAGTAGTTTGAAACCGATTGTCGTAAACAGAGCCCAGCAATATCTGTCCTTGTATTAACCATTGAACAGTTGACAACAGATGAGAGGAAGTCAAACTCCAGCTGTAGCAGTCCTAGAGAAAGTGACAAGTATGCTCTCAACTGTTTGAATGGCAGAATGTGTGTGATTGGCTGCATTTCACATTGGATGTTCAGCCACCACCCGGCTCCACTATCAAGTTTGAATTATTATAGCACCTTATGACATGAAAGAAGTACACTTGGTTTACTTTCAGTAATGCGTAATTTTTTGTGTACACATTTGTGTACAAATTTGATATATAATTTGCACATTTTGATCATTTAAATTCCTAAATTTTCTGTTTTCTTTAAAAAAAAAAAATCAGTTTTCCTGTTTAAGTCTGTGGGTATTTTACGGTTTACATTTTTTCTGTACATTGGTCCATTTTAGATTTTTCCGTAGGCATATTAGACAGTGCTGCTGCTTCATAGGTTCCAGCATCCTGGCCTCAAATCCTGTACCTCATTGTTTTCTCTATGGGGTTTGCTTATTCTCCTTGTGCTACTGTGGATTTTCCTCCCTTATTTTTGTCCTCACAGGTGGCATAGTGGTAGTGCTGTTGCTTTGCAGTAAGAAGATTGTGGGTTCGCTTCCGGTTCCTCCCTCTGTGGATAGCGCTTTGAGAACTGAGAAAAGTGCTATATAAATGTAACAAATTATTATTCCCAAAGCTGCTGCTACTGTTTAGGTTAATTGGTGATTTCAAATCTGCCTTGGGTTTAGATGATAGAATGTCCTGGTTGTTTCCTGTGTTGTAGCTGATCGATTGACCTCTACCTGTCTTATAGTTATACATTTATGGTTTTCTGCATAAATCTGTGCTAACCATGGGAAAAAAAAAATGTTTTTTTAATGGAAAGAAGTTCTCAATGGTCACAAAAGTAGACAAGATTATTGCAATGCCTTCCTCATAAATTATATGGCCTTAAGCTGTCAACACATCATCAATTACCATATGTGCTGTGGAACCCTGTAACAGGAATAGTCTTCATAGACCCAAAATGCTATTTGAAAATATAGAATGATGTCATCAAAAGAGCAGTATAAGACAGTATATAAGAAGTGAGAGAGCCGCCCCACCAGGCAGATGGTGTTAAATACTAATTAAGGTAGGCCGGAGAGGCTGCAAGGTTTTCCTTTTTGTTTAATTCAGTAGTTTTGATTTTCTGTTTGAACACTTTTTATTTAATAAAACTCTTAATTGTGTGTTTTTGTCCCCTTTTGTTGGTTATTAGGGTTTGGTGAAATATGAAGGCATGTATTTGTGCATATGTACTGTATGTGTTTAGCGCTTGAAAAGGTAACCCCAAGCACAATAAAGAGCCTCTCCCTGGTTTAAACAGCAGCACACACAGGTTGAAGTTGCTGGAATTCCCAATTTATGTTTTGTTATTTTTGGTATTTGTGTGCTTGCTGGAAAGAAGACATTATGTTTTCATTGGGGTAGCATGTTTCAGTTGTGGACCTGTGTGCTTGTACAGGATTCATCATAATGACACACGATTCTTAAAACATTATCCTGTTGTGGGTATGCCTGTGAAAAGCACAGTTTAGCAATTGGTGAAAAAGTAGTAAACTACTGGTGCGGTGGCAAATGTGCCATCAATAAGGAGCCCTTCCATGTGCACCCCAGAGGTTGGTGTCAACATTGTGGACTCTGGAAAGAAGTCCTCATAAGACCAGGTGGTGATTATCTCAGCAGACTGGTGTGCAAAGAAGGTTATGGTAGCAGGTGATTTGTAGCCTACTTTTTCATGTGCCTCTCCCAGTATGTATGAATGTACGTGCGTGTGGGTTGTAAACATTGTACTTTGGCTGTATTAAGTTTGTTAAGGTTCTTGGCACTGTTCAAGTTACATTAAAGTATGTAAAGATAATGCTGCCTGTTTGTGATTTAATTTTATTTAGTGACTGCAAAACAAGATGCAGGTTAACTCTGAATTTTAGTGGCTATAATTTTTACTTACTATGAGATGTCCAGTCCTGAACTCTTTGTGGAAATTCCAGGCTTTTTGGTCCCCAGGGGAAAGAAAGGGAAATAAATCAGAGTTGTTGTTAAAACTCTTGAACAGATGTGATAACAAAATTTTAAGGTCATAGTTGAAATAGTGACTGAATCAAGAAAAGTGCCATGTGCTGTATCAAAACTTCTTTATAGCACCCTGTAGAAGGAGGAAACAAATGGATGGGTTGAATGTGTGCTTTGTGACAAATGCTTAATTGAAATTCATTAAAATGAATTATTCACCAGTATGTACGATTTTTATGTCTCCAGTAAGGAGTGTGATAAGTATTTTTTAATTCAGTTTTGATCCACATAAGTACCTGTTTAGGAATTATGATTTACATTATTTTTCTGGTTTTAAATAATTTTATACTAGCAGAACAAGTGGGTCCATAGCAGAGCCCACTCGCAGACATACACACACACTTATACACAGACTGGTCATCTTTGGGAGTCTCCAGTTAACCTCCCTCACACATACACATACAACTGCCAGGATGCTGGACAAACCAACACAGACACAATGAGAATAAGAATATTTGAACCCTCGATATGTGAGGCATTGTGTTTGCATATTCAAAAGTTATTCAAGAAATGGTGCAGCGTTTTATGTCAGAGACATAAAAGTTTTTTAATTGATATCATTTCTTCCTACAAAAGGGCTGTAAAAATGAGTTTGTAAAGCGATCAACACGTGCTTTTTCTCAGCCCGCTTATTCCAAAATAGGGTAGCTAGGAGCCAAAGCCATCCTGTCAGTATCACGCATAAGGTAGAAGCCTACCCTAGTTGTGGTGCAGAGTTCATCACAAGGTACATTTACACACTGACGGTCACTCCAGCCAGGTCAGTTTCATGTCCTCTGACAACATAAACTGCACTTAAGGATATGGGAAGAACCTGGATTAACCAGTGAAGATCCATAGGGAGACTGTGCAAACTCCTCACAGGCTATGTGACTTGATTGGGAACGGAACTCCTCACTTTGGATGAAATCACTAGATGAACGTTTTTATTTTTGTTTTCTAAATGTTGCTGCTCATTATGGGATGGTGGGTATTAAATTGGATCTATGTTCATAAAGTGGAATCTCCATATATAACAAAAAATAGAATTTGAAACTGTTTCAATTCGGTTAGAGCAGTCATTTGTTATTCTGACTGACTGACTGAAAACAGTATGTTTTATACAGCACGGTGCTATACAGAATATTCAAATGCAAATCAAAGCAGCAAAATGCAGTATTACTACTCATCTTCATCACTGTTTTTTCATTCTTAGAGGACTGGCTTGGATGGGAGCTGTGAAGGAGCCAGCTTTTTATTTTTAATGTTCCTATTTGTTGCACAGTAAGTAACCTCCACTGTATGCTTTTAGTGGTGAAATGGTAACAAAAGGATGGTTAGTATCATGCATCTATTCCAAAGAATAAAAAAGCACCATGTGAATTAAGTAAAAATGTTATCACTGTTACAGTGTCCGTGACGTGAAATCTGAGTTGGTGAAGCTCCTTTAAATAAAATGTCAATACCAACATACAACAGAGATTATCACTCTCCAGTACTCCATAAACACAGCAATTTAGTAAAAACTCAATTAGATGTGTTCATCAAATTTAATGTAGAAAGAAAGCTCTTAAGGTCAAGATGTTAAGTTAATTTGTGTTCTGGTTTGTGGATAAGTATTTTTAAGAAATCTTGTAGCATAGTCTTAAGTCATTTATCAGATAGAAAGAGAATAAGCATGCATGCCTACATTTTCAAGCTTGCTTAATCAAGTTCATGGTCACAAAACGGTAGTACTGTAAACTATCCTAGCAAAACACACACACACGTGCACACTGCCTACAATGAGCCAATCTAGAATTGGCAATCCACTTATTGTGCATGTGTTTAAAAACGATTGGATGTCGAGTTAGAACTACCTCTCTACCTCAAGCTCAACTACATAGTAGTAAATACGTACTCTTCTAATCGGAGATATTTTAAAACGTGCAGGTCAGAACTCTTTTTCTGTGTTTATATAGTACTCGGTTCAGTTAGTTATAGATTGTATCAGTCTTGAACTTCTAACAAATTCCAAAACAAATATTTGAAAGTTTTGAGAGAACTGCCGGGAAAGGCATAAGGTCTTCATAACTTTGTAATGATCCTGAATTTGTTAAGAGTTTAAATCTGCCATTCATTTATTTCCACTCGCACTGCATACTGATTCTCAAGTTCTAGTTGGAAGCGAGTCACTGGTAACGACTTGGTATAAAGTATAAGATGCAGAAGCTTTCTGAATGTGTTTATTGACTTCTTTACTATATACGGTGCTGCATGCAAGAATAGAGATATAACCTGTACATTGTTTTGTTACAATGCAGTATTCCTCTACATTCACTAATCTACTGGCGTGGCAGTGGCCTTTTCTACTTTTTTGATGTATTTTATATCAATAAGTAATATTCTACTTTTAAACATAAACATGTTTTACATTGTACTACAATATTCTGCTTTGGAGGAAAACCAAAGACTGCCTGTTCTCCAAGGGCTGCAGCCTAGTGGAGATGAAGCGGCTCTCTGAGCTTCTAAAACATTAATGCAGCAGCTGGATTATGAATGCCACCACAGGCATTGCGCTTGAGTATATTGATTTTCTTTCCGCTGTTCCAAAAAAGAAAAAAAAGTGGAGTCTCATATGACCAAGAGATGCTGAGTTTCTGTTTTATTAAGAGGTTTCTCTTCGCCTATGTTTGTTTATCATTCTCTGTTAATTTCTTCGGGGGATACGCAGAGGGTTGAATGCTGTTAGCTATGTAGCCACTGGCAAATAACATTTACCATTTGGAGCAAAATCAAATTAGTTATCGCTAGCAGTTAAAACCTACCACCCCCTTCTTTTAACCCACTTTTTTAGTGTTGAATGTCCAAGCCTAGCATGTAAACACTCTTCCAGGGCAAGATGCAGTAATGAGCAAATCGGTGACACTTCTAATGATATTCCACCACTCTAATTGGTTGCTTCTGACCTTACAGAACTGCAGGTGTGCCACATGATGCCTGTTGGTATGAATTTCAGTTTTCAATATCTAATAAAGGTGGCCAGGGCCATATGGTGGCACAAAGGGTACCAGGGGGCTGGATTAAATTCCAACCTTGCTACAGTGGTATATGTGTGCAGTTCTCTTTGTCTGAATGGGGTTGTCTATGGGTATTCCAGTTTTCTCCCACATACTGTACTAATCATGCTTCATTTCTTTGATTTTTTTAGTGTACCTTTTGAAATAAATGTAATTGTTGCTTGGCATCTGTTATGAAAATATCAAATCTGTAGCAAACCATATGAAATGTTGCGAAACTAACCCTGTAGTACAGCAGACATGCGTCAATAAACAAAACCTGCATACATTCTCGGAGCGACTTAATGCAATTCATGGTAGCAGGGGGCAGGAGCCTGTGCTGGCATTCCAGGGGTCACACAATTCTGGGTTGGGCACCAGTCCATCACAGGGTACACACCTGCAAATAGATCAATTTGGAGTTTCCAGTTCACCTTCCATGAACATTTTTGAAGATCAATATGGGAGAAAAACCTGCACAGATGCAGAGCAAATAAACAAACTCTGAATGAACAACAGTGTGGGATTTGAATCAAGGACGCTGGGACTTCAAAGCGGTAGTACTAACCACTACACCACCGTGCCGTGTATACAAATAGGCAACATTTCATTATAATCGGATTGGTAGGACTGCGCAGATCTGTTTTTTTTTTTTTTTTTTTGTTTTTTTTTGGGGGTCCTGCATAATTTCTATCAGACAGTTGTGGCGAGCGCCCTCTTCTACGCGGTGGTATGCTGGAGAGGCAGCATTAAGAGGAAAGATGCCTCACGCCTGGACAAACTGGTGAGGAAGGCAGGCTCTGTTGTTGGCATGGAGCTGGACAGTGTAACATCTGTGGCAGAGCGAAGGGCGCTCAGCAGGCTCCTATCAATTATGGAGAATCCACTGCATCCACTAAACAGGATCATCTCCAGACAGAAGAGCAGCTTCAGCGACAGACTACTGTCACTGACAGATTGAGGAGATCGTTCCTCCCCCAAACTATGCGACTCTTCAATTCCACCCGGGGGGGTAAACGTTAACATTTAACATTATACAAAGTTTTTGTCTGTTTTTCACCTGCATTATTATAATTCTTTAATTTAATATTATTTATTGTATCAGTATGCTGCTGCTGGAGAATGTGAATTTCCCCTTGGGATTAATAAAGTATCTATCTATCTATCTATCTATCTATCTATCTATCTATCTATCTCTCTATCTATCTATCTATCTATCTATCTATCTATCTATCTATCTAATCAGACATGTAGAAGCCTTATGTACTATATTAACGTGTTAACTTTGGTATTTTTATAGTTAAACTATAGACAACAGGTGTTACCTCTTCATTTTTATTAAAGTGAAATTCAGCAGGCTTATTGTTCTGTGACCAGAAAAATACTAAAATATTTCTCTTAAATTGCATACTTTTTAACTAATAAAATATGTACAAAAAACATTAATCCATAATATCATAATTAAATGCTTTCCATAATTATAAGCTCTCGTATTGTTTCGTTTCTTCTGTAATGTAGTTACACAAAACAAAGCTTAATTTTAAAAAAAACCAAAACAAACAAACATACATTCTCAAACATCAATTCAATGAATTGATATTGGCAGTTAACACTGCTTAAATGTAAATATATATACACTTACGGTTTGGGACTGTTTAGTCACTAATTCCACTGCAGTGTTTTTGCTGTTAAAAATGCATTTGCAATATTTATACAGGTGTTTTTTTTTCTAAAGTGTACCAGCTACACATTCCTAATTCTTAAGGTTTAATTATAAATATGGAATACTTTTTTTAATTATGCAGTACTTGTTCCTTACCAAAACGTCTGCTGTATGATGCACACAAACAAATACTGTAATAAACAGAGTACAAACCTTAGTCGCAAATCTGTTAAATGTTCATAAAATGTTTAGGAGGAAGATACAAGGCCCACCTGCTTAACAAGTTTACAAGTAAAATAGACACATTTTGCTTTTAAGCTTAACAAAGCTATTGTTTAAAAAGCAGCAACTTAAAATCCCTGTTTATCTTTTCTTTTTCTAATTGAAAATGTGAGCCACTGCACTTAACTGAAGCTCCTTTCTTACTGTCCAAACTCAGACAGGGCTTTTCCATTATAGGACAACATAAAAAGGTCTGACTTCATTAAAATAGCTTTTCTTCCAAAATATTGTAAAGCTTATAAAAGCAGATGCTGAAAAAATCATTTTTTGTGATTGGCCAATTTACTGATCACCGACTGAGTCTTTTGAGAGTGAAAATCAGCTGATTTATGTCAATGGACCATCGATCAGAGCACCACTAATAAGTCAGGCAATATCAAGTGAAGGTTATATTCATTTTATGTATGTACAGTGGCTTGGTGTAGTTGAGTGTTCACTGAGGTGGACTGGGTTGGTTTCTGTCTTTTGTCTAGTGAGATTCTGTATTGGTATCGCTGGCCCTGAATTTGACAAAATGGGTTAAATTAAGGAGTAATACATTTGTGTTCCATTTTTGCAGGTGTTATTTCAACTGCATATATAGTAAATTATAGTAACTAATAGTAATAGTTATATAGTAATATCGTTATATAATATAAATATAATATTTATACAATGTAATAAATATACAGTGGAACCTCGGTTTGCGAGTAACTTGGTTTACGAGTGTTTTGCAAGAGGAGCTAAAATTTTTAATAAATTTTGACTTGATAAACGAGTAGTATGTATACACTTTGTCTGCTGAGTGTCATGTGATCACAACTGAACTGATGGTTCTTCTCTCTCTCGCTGCGGGATTGTGGGCAATAGTCTTCTATTCTCCGTCCAAGTTGACGTGCCTCACTCATATAGTCAATATCCGTACGAGCGTATACTGTTTACTACAGCATTGTGACTGTGTGTGTGTGCTGAGACGTGCAAGTCCCCGTCTTGCACCCCAAAACACGAAGCTGAATCTCAGTACTTTAGCAACACCAGATTTATTCAGCTTGAAACAGCAACAGCGCGGTTATTTATTGTAGTGGGATCTGCTACTCTCCTATACACAGACACAGCAGTCAGGCAGAGTCGTGGCCAAGTAATACTGTGCCCTGTGCATTTATAATGTTCCCTTGTTCCTCGTATCACCCATTGACGGCAGGTGCTTATAGCATGTCCGCGATCTTTTCGGATTCGCTTTTACAACGAACTGCTACAGCGCTGGGAGACTGCAATTGCTTTGGGACGCTCTTCCGTGCGTCATCCTGTTGGGTGGAATCCCACAAGAGTTTAGAAACTCACTCACACCAGCCATGATTCTTTTCAAAGGTAAAGTGCAGGTTAATTTGTTTTATGTATTTTTACTTTATATTTTGTATTAAAAATTTTTATATGAATAGTTTTGGATTGTGGAACGAATCATCGGAGTTTCCATTATTTCTTATGGGGAAATTTGCTTTGATACACGAGTGCTTTGGACTGTGAACACGTTTCTGGAACGAATTATGCTCGCAAACCGAGGTTTCACTGTAATAGTAATATACTACTGTGTATATATAGTAATGCAGACAGGTGACTATAATGTTACTTGGTAAGCCATTCTGAAGGTTTTAAATACATGCATGCTGTAAAGATACTAAAGATACTGTACAAAGAGGTGTATTAATGCAGCCAGTATTACTACTTCACCTTGACTTACCTGGACACCATTTCACGTCTCCTCAGAGGTGCTTTCTATGTGGAGTTTACTTGGTCTCAATTTTTATGTAGCCTCCATAATAGGACTGCCACAGTCAAACAGTCTTGTTTACAAGATCTATCAGTTTTAAACTTCTCCAGGTATTACATGTGTGCATGCATATACTTTATGTCATGATGGACTAGCACCCAGCTATGGCGGGTTGTTGTTTTTGCCTGTTAGATGCCAGCCAATATCAGTTCTGGAGTTTAGGTGGCAAATAAATGCTATAAAAAGTCGACTTTTGAATTGGTCTCCATAACTTAAATACAATTGTTTCTTATTTTGAACTATTTGTGTTGTATGTGATTACAGGAGGGTCTTAGGAATTGTCATGATTTACGAAATTGTTATTTCTTCATTTGTTTTTTGTTTACCATCTTTCTGGTGACATCATTGACTGTTATGTGTTTGTGCTTTTTTCCACGATCAGTTGGAGCGTCTGTATCAATTTTGGTATTTTACACTCGTTTTCAGGGTTTTTTTGGGGTTACTGAGTATAATTCTAGTATCCAAGTATTTCTATGCCTTTTTTGTTTAATTAGTAATTTTTTTTTTGGACCGTTTCATCTGTAATATTGAAAACCTGGCCACCACCGCTATTTTGGATTCGGTTATTAGGGCTAATGCACCGGTTGTTAGAGGTTTGTCTTTCAAGGTTGTTGACTTTGACACAATGGGATAAAAGGTCTCTGATGAAAACACTTTTCTCACCTGACCTGCAGATTAAAGCCCAAATCTCTTATTGCTTTTGCTAACTTTTTCTTTTTTGATTCCTGGTATTATTGACCTTAGCTCTTGGCTTTTCTACCACAAATTTTTGTCATGCGTTTTGGCTTAGATGCTTCTTATTATTGATCTCCCAGTTGTGACCCTGTTTCTGGCTTTGTTTTTCTCGTGGCTCATTCTCAAACCTTGACTGTTGGCAGGCATAACAATCAACACCATTTTGTGGCACTCTCGTTTAATGCTGTTTGTTACTGCACCATGTACATGTTTGTACACACATGCACTTGCAACATGACATGTGACAGCATGATGGTCATGTTATAGAAGACCTGGTTGCTGTGTATTTAGCATCTGTTCTGCTTCTTCTTAAAATTAGTCCTCTCCACACAACTAGGAATTTTAAGCTTTTGGTTTTTGAGCTATTCAATTCATTCATTGTGTATTTTTTATTTAAATCTAGTGTCTGTTTAGTGTCTACAATTCTGTATAGTCCTTTTTTGTTATTCCTTTAGTAAATATGATCTTCCTTAAAATTGCTGCTGTTTTGGATATACTTTTTAAAAAATGAAGAAGCAGTATTAAAGGAATATTCCTGGATCTTCTCCATTCCATTCTTTTCTGAAAAGCTCTTACCTGAACACAATGGGAACAGGCATTACAGTGTCCATGTTAAAGCTATGTGTACCATTTCCTTGCTTTAAATGGAGGTAAATGATGGCAGTTAAAATAAAAATAAGATCACTGGCATGGTATTTAGGTGTTTTAGTTGTATCAAGGTCAGTGCCCGATGCTGGTAAGCTACCTTACATCATATATACATATATTAAACTAGCCGTCCCCCGTGGCTTCGCCCATGTAGTAGTGAAACAGGACAGTAAGGAGGGCCCCACCTGGCTCCCCATTTCTGATGTCACGCTTCCTCCACCCCTCGGCCCACAGCCTCTGTCTCGGATTAGTGCGAATATATTGCTCCTGCAAACAAACTATGATTCTTAGCACGATGAGAAAACTTGCAAAATTAACCGGAATATTCAAGCAAATGATAGAAAAAACCCAATCTAAATCCGTTGAGTACTGTGGTAAGGTACACTCCCCAAGACGAGAAGGGTCTAGCTGCAGCTTGCAATACCTGTGACATAGATCAGGTAATGCCCACAACATCAGTCACAAAACGCCTTTTGACTCCGTTAACCCTCCTACAACACTAATCTTAACCATAGTGCAACGTGGCCCTAATGTTAATCATAGTCTAATGAGATGGGTGTTACGTGACTGATGTTGAGGGCGTTTCGTGATGTTGGGGCATTACATGACTGACCTCATAGGTACTGCGGTCTGCAATTACTCTCTGTTGCCTGAGGCTG
Organism: Erpetoichthys calabaricus; assembly: GCF_900747795.2. Taxonomy (NCBI): domain Eukaryota; kingdom Metazoa; phylum Chordata; class Cladistia; order Polypteriformes; family Polypteridae; genus Erpetoichthys; species Erpetoichthys calabaricus. Next base: position 88,399,892 of record NC_041410.2, on the reverse strand, counting down.
GTGCGTGAGTGAGGAGGTCTCTGCTCCCCTACCCTCGGCCCACTGCCTTCCTCTTGGATTCACAAAAATAAATCGGTACCACTAGCGAACTATGATACTTAGCTCGATGAGAGAAGTTCCAAAATCAACCAGAATGTTCAAGCAAATCATAGAAAGAAACCCAATCTAAATCTGTTAAGTAGTTCTCTCGTGAAAAGCTGACAAATAGCCAGATGTTGGAGATATATATATATATATATATATATATATATATATATATATATATATATATATATATATATATATATAATATAAATATACAGAGAGAGAGATACGAGTTACTGTATTTGTGTATTTGTGCGTTTTATACTGTATGCACATATTATGATGTATCTGTGTGTTGTTACATCTTACTTTTCATTTGATTTATTTATTTGTGATACACTGGGCTGATAAATGCAATGTAACTGAAGAAAACAGGATTAATTGTCAAGATTCCATAATACAGTATTTATCTAGTTTTAGTAATTAAAATACATTCTCAGTTTTTACTTCACATTGATTTCAAGATGGAAATATTCTCTCTTTTGCATCAGTTTTTAAAATGTTACATTTTCCTAGAAACTCTCCCAATAAAATGTATTTCCAGAAGTCAGACAGACAACATAACAGAAACATCATTACATATTTTGGGGAAAAATGTGCTGACATAGAATTGATTCCTTATTAAAATTATAATACTTAGGTAACTTTAAACTTCAATTGTATTAAAATTTGTTTATGAGAATGGGATGGGGAGTGTCAAATCTGAAAACCAAAGGTTTCTAAGGATAGGGGAAGAAAATACAGTGTGCCGACATAGCAGGGCACCTGATGAAGTGTTGTTTGTATACTAAATTCAAACTTATCTACCCCGTGAGTTGCAGTAACAATTAGTTGTTTTCTCTTCAGGTTCTCAGAATGCCTGAAGAAAGAAATCGGAGTGTCTGTCTGAGAAATCTTATAAACCAAGTTGGTAAAGAAGAAGCTGTACAAGTTGTTGACAAAAGCATACTCTCTGTAGAACTTGTAGCCTAGTGACTAAGGTATTAGACTGTAAAGTGAAACGCAGCTGATTCAGTTTTCTGAGTCCATATTGTAGAGGTTTGGAAGCAATTTCTAGTATAGAAATACAAGTGGTAGGTGGGGTGGAGACCCGTGGCTGGATATACTGAGCCAATTACTTAATGTTGGCAAAAACAAGGTGCTGGTCATGGAGGCAAACTAAACTACCTTCTACACCAGAGGAGATGTTGATCAATGTGTGAGCAGCTTTAAATTGCTCTCGGGGGGTTTGTTCATGGTTTAGGACTAATACAACACTCAAACAGAATTATTAAAGACCTCCGCAATCCTGCATGGTCACTTTTCTGACTTTGTCATTCTGGCCAATCTGTATCTATTTATATATAATCTCTACCTATCTAGCTATCTAATATATTATATATATATATATATATATCTATATATATATATATATATATATATATATATCTTCTTCTATAATACGCTACCATGGCTGTTCGTTTGCCTGTCCAGGATTGTAAATCGCCTGTAGCTCGCAAACCGTTTCACCTATTGACTTGAAATTTGGTACGCATATACTACGTGACGTCTACTATCCGCTTTCGGGGTGATGATTTTATTACTCTTTTATTTTATTGTAGAATCAACTCTCGGCAACATGCAGCAGGGCGGCCGTGCGGCGCATGTGTATGGGCGCCGTTCTCATTCCCTATCACCTTCGCTAATCATTCTTGAGGCAGATTGAAGACTTAAGTGCCAGATTAAGTGAAAAATTAAAGAAAACGTACTAAGTAATTGCAACACAAAAACTAACTTAATCAGTTTTAACGCGAAAAGATGCAGACGAAAGAAGAGAAGCAGCGGGCCGCTAGAGTGGAGTAAAGAGCAGCCGCTCAGGAAGCAGCAAGCACATCAACCTCTGAGCAAATGAATGCTAAACGTACAGAGAAAGAGGATGAAAACTAGGAACGCTCAAGTCAAGTGTAATTCACTGCACGCGCCGTTACTGGTGTATGTGTATATATGTATATTATATACTAGCAAAATACCCGCGCTTCGCAGCGGAGAAGTAGTGTGTTAAAGAGGTTATGTAAACATATATATACATAAACATAGTGTATATACATAAATATATACATATACACATCCACATATATATACATATATCAACATATATATACACATACATATATATATATATACACACAGATGCAGACACATATACATATATATACATATACATATTTGTATATCTACATATATATACACATATATACATATATATACATATACATATTTGTATATCTACATTGTCTACCACCTTCGCTAATCATTGTTGAGGCAGATTGAAGACTTAAGTGCCAGCTTAACTGAAAAATTAAAGAAAACATACTAAGTTTTAAAACAAATCAGTTTTAACGGGAAAAGATGCCGACGAAAGAAGAGAAGCAGCGGGACGCTAGGGTCAAGAGCTGCTCATTAAGCAGCAAGCGCATCAACCTCTGAGCAAACGAATGGTAAACGTACAGAGAAAGAGGATAAATACTATGAATGGTCATGTCAAGTGTATTCACTCCACGATAACGTGGAGTGCGCTGTTACTGGTATTTTGATAAAAGAATCTGAATAACATATAAGAATCGTATAAATTATTAAACAGTAAAACATTAACATTTAAGAAGTAAAGATACATTGAGTACTACTGTAGTGCTTTCGGGTATAGTACATTTTTTGTTTGCCCATTACATGCATAAATGTATAAATTTTTTGGTGTACCTACGCAAGAACACGCGACATGACCCGGCAGTTAAAAATGTATCGCTCCAGCAATTTTAACTCTGTTACAAAGTCATCTAATATGGTATTGCAAATGGCAGCGGGAGCGTTTCTATAAACTCAATTTAAACTTACTGTTTACACCGTGCTTTGAAGATGCATAGTATGCGACACGTGTTTCGCCGTAATTGTGGGCTCATCAGGAGTACACAGTCACTGCACTCCCTTACGGGAATCGATCCTCGGACGTAGAGGCGAAGCCCCTAACGTTGTGCCACGGCGTGAGGTTCGTTCATTTGACAGCATGTAGATCGGGGTAATTACATTGCAGGCATTCGTAGTCTGATTCACAATCTGATTGTATGGGTGGTCACCTACCAGGTAACGCTTGTGGTTGGTGAGCAAGTCGGCTAACTTCTGCCACGGTGCCCTCTTTCAGTTGCGAGAAGCAGATCATACAATGGTTGAAATAGTTTAATATATATAGCAAAATCACCGCGCTTCGCAGGGGCGAATATGGTATTGCAAACGGCAGCGTTTCTATAAACTTAAAGTTACGGTTCATACCGTGCCTTGTTTCATATTCTTTTCCTACCTTATCAATTGTGTAATGTGTTTTTTGAACAGGTTTGATTAATGCAAGTGATCACTCCTGCTGCGTTCAGTCACTTCACGTGAGCCACTCTCTTGTGTGATGTTGCGATGTCCACGGGTTTATTTAATGTTAGCTAAGACCCGGCAGTTAAAAGTTTCTCGCTACAGCAATTTTAACTCTGTTACAAAGTGATGCAAACTGTCGTTTATACCTCGTGTCTTCTCATTAAAGTTGTATCTCGCGAATATGGCATTGCAAACGGCAGCGGGAGCGTTTGTATAAAGTTAAGGTTACGGTTTACACCGTGCTTTTTTATACCTCGTGTCTTCTCATTAAACTTGTATGTCGCGAATATGGTATTGCAAACGGCAGCGGGAGCGTTTCTATAAAGTTAATTTAGACTTACGGTTTACACCGTGCTTTTTTATACCTCGTGTCTTATGAAGATGCTTGTATGCGTCACTCACTCGCTTCTTATTGTTTCGCTGCCTTGTCAATTGTGTAATGAATGTTTTCTTCTGCGCTCTTTGGGGCTCCTCCTTCTTTTCTACGTACTGACTTCACAGTCAGTTCACGTAATTACGTGGGAGGCGTAATGACGCGACACGCAACTCAGTCTCCTACGGCCATCTTGCTGCCTACCATTACAGTATATGGACAAAAAAGAGGTTCCAGTTATGACCATTACGCGTATAATTTTGAAATGAAAACTGCCTAACTTTTGTAAGTAAGCTGTAAGGAATGAGCCTGCCAAATTTCAGCCTTCCACCTACACGGGAAGTTGGAGAATTAGTGAGTGAGTCAGTCAGTCAGTCAGTGAGGGCTTTGCCTTTTATTATTATAGATATGTATTATATATAATATATATAATATACGTATTTTGGACAAAGACACATTTTTGCTTGATTTACCCCCCTGCTGTACAGTTTAAAATTACATATCAAACAATTCAGACATGATTAAAGTGCACATTGCAGACTTTCATTTAAAGGGATTTGCATTCATTTTGGTCATACTATGTAGAAATTACTTTTTATATATGATCCCCCATTTCAGGGCACCATCATTTTTGGGACAATTGGTTTCACAGGGGTTTGTGATCACTCGGGTGTGTTTCATTGCTTTATTAGTGCAGGCATAAGATACTTTTGGCTTGCCTTCGATCTTTGGAGTCTGTAGTTGCCATTTTTCACAACGAGGACAAGAGGTACACCGGTGAAAGTCAAAGAAGCCATTATGAGGCTTAAAAACAAAAATAAAACCATTCAGGATATTGGTTAAACCTTAGGATGACCTCAGTCAACTGTCTGGAATATCATTAAGAAAAAAGAAGGCACTGGTGAGCTCAGTAATTGCAAAGGGACTGGTAAGCCAATGACAACCTTCACTATGGATGACAGAAGAATCCTCACTGTGGTCAAGAAAAGGCCTCAAATGGCTGTCCAACAGATCAAAACCAGTCTTCTGAAGGTCAACGTGGAAGTGTCAGAGATGAGTATCAGCAGAAGACTTCAGGAGCAGAAACACAGACGCCACACTGCAAGATGCAAAGCACAAAACGGGATGGCCAGATTACAGTTTGTGAAAAAGGACTTCAGAGAGCCTGAAGAATTCTGGAAAAAGGTGTTGTGGACAGATGAGTCAAAGATGAACCTGTATCAAAGTGACGGCAAGAGCAAAGGGCGGAGATTAAAATGAACTGCCCAAGTTCCAAAGCATACCACCTCATCTGTTAAACATGGTCGTGGGGCTGTTCTGGCTTGAGCATGTATGCCTGCCACGGGTCCTGGCACACTTCTCTTCATTGTTGGTGGAAATGCTGACGGCAGTCCGACAATGAATTCGAGGTGTAGAGAAACATCTGATCTGCTCAAGTTCCAGTAAACGCCTCCAAACTTATTGACAGTGCTTCATCCAATAACAAGATAATGAGCCAGACATATTGCTAAGGCAACACATGGGTTTTTCAAAGCTAAAAAAATGGAAAATTCTTGAATGGTTAAGCCAGTCACCTGATTTCAATCCAATTGAGCAGGCCTTCCATATGCTGAAGAGAGAACTGAAGGGGACAAGCCCCTCGAAAACAAGCAGGAGCTGAAGATGGCTGCATTAGAGCATTGACGGAGCATCACCAGAGAAGATCGTTAGCACTTTATGAAGTCTTTGAACTGCAGACTTTAAGCTGCCATTGCATGTAAGGGATATGTAACAAAGAACTAAATATGACGACTGCTTTAATAAACCTGCCATTGCTATGCCTCGAACATTATGGTGCCCTGAAATGTGGGGAACCATGTAGAAAAAGTATTGTAATTTCTACATGGTGAGACCAAAATGAATGCAATTCCCCTTAAATGAAAGTCTGCAATGTGTACTTTAGACACATCTGAATTGTTTGATGTGTAATTTTAAATTGTGGAGCAGAGGGGCAAATAAAGGAAAACGTGTCTTTGTTCCAAGCATTATAGAGGGAACTGTACACATTTGTGTGTGTGTGTGTGTTATTGTATTATTGTCACTGATCTGAGGAGACTTGCAGTACTTTCATTGTGTTCTGTACACATGACAGTAAACTCAAACTATATATGCTCTACCTCATAGTGTCTTATTTTCTTCACAGTTGTTTTAACCACATATGTCCTCCATCATGATGTCATTCTGCATTTCTTCCCAGGATAAATCCTTTAAAAGCATCCTACGGAGTGTGACATATAGTTAGAACAGCTGTTCGTTGATGTCCTCGCTAGGTTTATGCTTTCATAAATCCATACCTCTGGTTGATGACTGCTGTCTGTATGCAGTTGGACTGATCTTTTGTTCGTATGGATTTTCTCTTTCCTCAAGTCATTTTTCATCCTATAATCTAAAGCTGAAGAGGTTTGGACTAAGTGCCAAATCATCTTTGATTGTTAATCAGTCTTTCAGCAAAGGTGCAACTTCTTCAGGGTCCCTGTGATTGGCACGATGCAATCCTGCAAGTGGTACACTGAAAACTAGCATGACTGGTTAGGGAATGACTTGATACAAGAAGAAATTGCACATAGACAATAAAAACATGAGACAGACTGTTGTTTACTAACATTGAAAATTAGTTTAGTGTAGTACTGTGTAAAATCATACACATACATATTATGTCTAAATAGTCTATTCAGTTCTGCCAGTTTTATCATATTTTATATAATATAGTCTGTTAATTTAGGCATAAGGGGAACATATCTGAGTAGATGGTGTTACATAGACCGTTTTATTTTATTTTCATTTTAAATAGTGTTGACATACAGTACAATTTTTGCTGTACTTAAGTGAAAGGATTTAATTATAGTAATTATCTCGTGCCTAGAGATGATAAAGTCTAGACATGGGGGTAGAGCTTGAAAGATGTTTCTGAATAACTGTGGTATGGAAAGGAGGACTAGTGCACTATATGGTCCTGGGGACAAGTTTGATTTAATGCCTTGTTAATTTCAACCAGTAGGGGTCACTGCTGACTAATATTCTATGTTATTAGCCTAAGGTCTGGAAGGTGTTAATTTGTTATGTTTATTTTTAGAAGCCATGCCTTGAAAAGACCATTTCCAGTAAGAAAATAAACTACATTGTCCCCATTTGGTGTTTTTTATTTTTTTGTTTTTTTACCATCTAATTGTTTTTTCTTATTTTATTAGCAGAAATTAAAAAAAAAAAAAACTTTCAGCTAGGTGCACAGCATTGCCAGAAAATTAAAAATGTCATATTAGAAGTTGCTGTTCTGCTATTTATCATAGCACATATAAAAATTACAGAAAACACAAGAAAAATGATGAGGTGTTTCTGTGTTACTTTATCCACAGTCTGGTTCTTGTCATTAGGACTGGAAAATGATTGCGTGTTAGAAGAGCACTGATCATGTCTCGGTCGGGTAACATAAAACTGATTAAAGAGAATTCATTTGTCATAAATTAGTGGTTCTAACTACAACCCTTCGGCTGCGTGTGATAACACCAGAAAGTAAAATAACATTCCTAGGAAACTGAATATGAATGGACCTTCACTGCCCAGGTCTCAAACTTGTATTTTGTTGTTTAATTAAACTGTTTGCATGTAATCAAAAACTCTGTCTCGGTGCAATGTTGTAACTTTTGTAGACATATCATCCACGGTAGAAGTGCTACCTTGCTTCAGATTCTATCATATCAGCACATTTACTATCATTTGTAGTGTACAGGTATAAGAAAATTATAATTATACAAATTATAAACTGCACACCAAAGTGAAGCTGTAAACAAACTCCAAGTGGCCTGGTTGTGCACTAAAGCATTGAAACAAGTAGGTGGTACATTTAATGCAATTTTTTGCACATTTTTCTCGTCTTTACTTCAGACTGATTTCAAGATGGAGAAGATCTGTATTTTGCAGCATTTTATAAATATGGCAGTGATGTAGGTGGTTTGCTGCCTTTCACTGGTGTCCTCTTGTACAATACTACAATGAAAGAGTAAGCTCAGAATATGGATGGATGGACAGATTAGAACATTAGAACACTCTAGACGAGAACAGGCCATTCAACCCAACAAAGCTCGCCAGTCCTATCCACTTATTTCTTCCAAAAAAACATCAAGTCGAGTTTTGAAAGTATCCAATGTCTTACTGTCCACCACACTACTTGGTAGCTTATTCCAAGTATCTCTATCTGTAATGATATAACGGATTCCAAATTATCTGCTAATCCACCTATCCTGGTATCATCTGCAAACTTAACCAGCTTGTTACTTATATTCCTATCTAAATCATTTATATATATATATATATATTAAAAATAGCAGTGGCCGTAGCATAGACCCCTGTGGAATACCATTCTTAACATCGGCCAGTTCTGATGAGGTTCCTCGCACCATCACCCTCTGCTTTCTGTGTCTGAGCCAATTCTGCACCCATCTAAAAACATCACCTTAAACTCCCACTTCTTTTAATTTGATGCCCAACCTCTCATGTGGCACCTTATCAAATGCTTTCTGAAAGTCCAGATAAATAATATTATGAGCTCCACTTTGATCGTATCCTTTTGTTGCCTCCTCATAGAATTCCAGGATGTCAGTAAAACACGACCTCCCTCTTCTGAACCCATGCTGACTGTTCAGAATAACTCCTGCCCTTGCCATGTGTTGCTCAATCTTATCGTTAATAATTCCTTCCGTTAATTTTCCTGTGATGCATGTTAAGCTTACTGGCCTATAGTTGCTTGGATCTGCCCTGTCACCCTTTTTATATAATGGGATGATATTTCCCATTTTCTAGTCCTTCGGAATCTCTCCAGTGTGCAGTGACTTCCTAAAAATATGTGTCAATATGTGATAATCTACCACACCGACATTCTAGCCTTGTGCTTGTCATAGTAAAAAAGCAGATTCAGAAAATAGTGGTGGGTACATTATTAAAAAATGCTGAAAGAATATTTTTCTGTTAAATGGATTCTTGAAGATTTCTGCTTCTCCGTCCGTCTCTTTATATGACATGATTTAATTTAGAGGTCTGGGGGATCTGCCCCCTGTCCTGACATCACTAAATGCAAAATCTGACTTAGTCCTGAAAGAGAAGAGACTTGGTTAAGAGTTGCCGGTTAACTGAGTGTATATATCTTCTAGAATGTGAGACTAATTTGTAGCAGCTGGAGAAAGCTGCTACCAGTGAGACCAGCTTTGTTATATGGGTTGGAGACAGTGGCACTGACCAGAAAGCAGGAGACAGAGCTGGAGGTGGCAGAGTTAAAGATGCTAAGATTTGCATTGGGTGTGACGAGGATGGACAGGATTAGAAATGAGGACATTAGAGGGTCAGCTTAGACAATGTCAGAGAGGCGAGAATGCGTTGGTTTGGACACGTGCAGAGGAGAGATGATGGGTATACTGGGAGCTAAGGATAGAGCTGCCAGGAAAGAGGAAAAGAGGAGGGCCTAAGAGAAGGTTTATGGATGTGGTGAAGGAGGACATGCAAATGATGGGTGCAACGGAGCAAGATGTAGAGGACAGGAAGATATGGAAACAGATGATCCACTGTGGCAGCCCCTAACGGGAGCAACGGAAAGAAAAAGAAGAATGAATCCAATGTGCCCACTTCATTAAGTGATTAAACACACTGCATTTAATAAAAGTCATGTTTCAGCAAATTCGTATGTGATACAGTCAGTTTGAAATTACATTTCCACTCAGCTTAAAGCTGTTTATAATAATCACCACAATTTTTTTCAGAAACAATAACTTTTCAAAGTGTGTGTTTGTTCATTATTATTAGTGGTCTTTATTACTGCCAGACTACTACATTCGGGTTATGGATGTGGTGAGAGAGGACATGCAGATGATGGGTGTGACAGAGCAAGATGTGGAGGACAGGAAGATATGCAACAAGATGTGGCAACCCCAAACTGGAGCAGCCGAAAGAAGGAGTAGGGTGGCACACAGAAAATCTTATAAATTTACATGACAGCCATTAAGTAGAAAGAGGTGTATATCGTTATCTTAACAGAATGCCTGACAAATATCAGGGCAATTATATATGATATCCTTGTAGTACAAATATGTTTTTTTTTTCTGTGAAGACACATAGACAGCTTAGGTCTCACACAAAGCTTTTCAGGTATGAATCTGCCGGGTTTTGAAAGTCATTTTAAGTTTAAGTACCAGAGCAGTCTATTAATGAGTAAGATATCCACAAGATCTCCTGTAATGAGACTTTGGAGTCCTTAATCGAAGCTACTGCATACTATAGCATTGTAAAAAGAAAATCTAAGCCTGTCACAAATATCACATAAAAGGCTGCATCCTTTTCATAATACCATTAACATCCAGCCCCTGGCTGAAAGATGGTGACCTCTTGGTTTTTGCCATTGCATTGTATGGTTCTCATTACTTAATAGCAGTTTTGCCTGGCAGACAGCCAAACTGACTTTGGATGTTCCTGTTTATCTTTATCTGTATCAATATAAGAGGAAAAATGAAAAGATTAGCACATTTTCTTCTGAAATTCTGATGTCTTAGGACAGTAAGAGGATTATGCGTTAAGTACCAGAAACCTGGGACAACATTAGACTGTTGCATGGGCGTGTAAACATTTTATTCCAATTGAATTGCATTCCTGGTGCAGTTTTTTTTTGCCTGTTTCTGTTTCTGTCACCTGCTGCTTTCAAAGCCAGATGTGCTGTTTTTAACATACAGCAGTTACCTAAGAAACCGAATCCAGGTATCTAATGGCCTTTAAGATGGAATGCAGCCCTGTATTCCCAGTGATGCAGCAATGTTTTCTTTACGCCCATCTTGGCTTTATTTATTTATTTGTTAGGCTTTTTTTTTTTTTTTTTTTTAAGCCGCAGGCAATCGCTGCAAGAGGTGCACATTTTTCATGAGAAAGGCTCCCCCTTCAGAAGCTACTGACCAAAAAAATATTAAGTTTGGCAATCTGCATTTAGAAGCCTGAAATATAAAAGCTCTGTCTCATAACAAATGTGAAGTATTTGTGCAAAATATTGTAGCAGACTATTTGACAACTTTTTTTTTTTTTTTGCAGTTTAAACATTTGTTTTAACATAGTGCTTATTTTGGTAAACTTTTTTTTTTTTTTAAATTTGGGTATAAATATAGTTTTCAAAGTCCGACCATGCAGCCCACTTAAAGAAATAATCCACTGTAAAATTTTATATTTTATGTTACCCCATGAAGTTTGTAGTGGTGGCTGAGAAAAAATAATTCATGTCATCTTTACATGCAGAATGGAGATGATACAGTAGAACAAGTAGAAGTTGAACAAGCAAAAAATATCAAAATGTTTGTGGAGATAAAGTCTCATTTTATTCCTGTCACATAATCCACGTGTGATGTCCTCAGGTCACATACCCATAACATCACAAACACATGTATTTTTTACTAAAATATTGTTAAATAAGTCACTTCTGGAGAACACTTATGAATTTTTATATTTTCTTGGTACCGTTTTCAGGAAGTGACAATTGGTAGCTAGAGCAGGGGTGGGCAAATTCATTCCTGGAGGGCCGCAGTGGCTGCGGGTGTTTGTTCCAACCCAGCTGCTTAATTAGAAAACAATCCTTGCCAATAATTACATTTCATGGCTTGTTAGTGCTTTAACTCTGCTATGTCAAGTCATTCTCGTATCCTAGATTTTTTTTCCATTCTAAGGATATCATCCAAATACTTTGAAGTGTAAAACGGATGGGTAATTCTCAATCCTTCACTTGTTTCTCTTCTCTTTCCTTCCAAGTATTTAATTAAACCAAATAGTGCACGATAAATACACACAGGTGTAAAGGGTAACAAGCAAAATGGATAACTGCTGGTTTCTTTTGTCATTTGCATCTTATTGCTAATAAGGAGCAATTAAAAACCAAGAATGCAGCTGTTTAAGACTTAATTAAGCAATAAGGGTTCATAATCTTAATGAGGGAGATAACTAAAATGAAGCAGAAGTGTTTCTAGAGCAATAAGTGCTTCTTATTAAGCAATTGGGTTGGAACAAAAACCTGCAGCCACTGCGGCCCTCCAGGAATGAATTTGCCCACCCCTGAGATAGAGTTGCGGCTTCAGAAGTTGCCTGAGTGTGTGCCATGCATGTGGAGATTTAAAAAGCTGAAATAACATATTAAAGCTCATCCTAGATTTTGAATGTCGTAGACTTGATGCTTCATGTTTGACTCAATAGCCTGGGTAGGCAACTTTGGTCCTGGAGGGCCGCAGTGGCTGCAGGTTTTCGTTCCAACCCAATTGCTTAATTAGAAACCAATCCTTGCTGGACCTTATTTAATTTTATGGCTTGTTCTTAGCCTGCTATGTAATGTTCTTGTATCATAGATTTGTACCTTTCCAAGGAAATCATCTAAATGTTTTGAAGCCTAAAACAGATCATTTTTAGTCTGTCACATTTTTCTCTTAAGTGTTTTATTAAACGAAATAGTGCATGATGTATCCACACAGGTGTAAATGGAAACAAGTGAGAACTGCTGGCTCCTTTATCATTTGCATCTTATTGCTAATAAGGAGCCATTAAAAGTAGTCAATGCAGCTGTTTAAGACTGAAATAAGCAATTAAGTGTGGGGAACTTTAACAAAAGAGACCACTAAAGTGAAGCAGAAAAATCTCACTTGAGCAAAACTGGGTTGGAATAAAAACCTATAGCCACTGTGGCCCTCCAGGACTTACATTGCCTACTCCTAATCTATAGTGTAGTGATTTTTTGTTTTGGTTCTGCTTCTAGGAAACAATGTTTGTTTTTCTGGCTATCCCTCATCACTGCCAGAGTAAAATTACAATTCTTTTGCACCAAGTAACTGAAATATATTTTTGTTTCAAAAGATGCCTCATTACATTAGCTGTAAGTTATATTTATTATAAAAGATGCCATAATAAAAAAAAAAAAAAAAAGATTTTTTTTTTAACACAAACAGTATAGTTTTCTACGGAAGCTGAGAGAGGACGTGCAATATTGTTATTTTTTTTAATTGTCTCCTTGAGATAACGGAATAATTTTATCGCGATCTCGAGAAAACGAAACTTAACCTTTGCTCTTGGCATCAGGTTCACTTACATTGGGACACCTATACAGCTGAAGCCTTGCTAACTGTCTTCTTAAATGACGGACACTAACATTATTATTTTCTAAACTAAGGCACAAACATATTTAAGCTTGCGTCAGCCCTTGATTGAACAAAAATGTGTCGCACTGATCAATACAGTTCTGCTCTTCTGCCATTTCAAACAGGACGTGGCTTCAATAAGCTAAACATTAAACATTAGATACAATTATTTCATAATTTCGAGAAAACAAAATCTTTTGTTTTATCGAGATCTCGATAAAATTATTCTGTTATCTCGAGAAAACAAAGTTCATTTTCTTGAGATCTTGATAAAATTAGTCCGTTATCTTGAGGAAACAATTTAAAAAAATAACGATATTGCACGACCTCTCTCGGCTTCCGTAGTTTTCAACATAAAATTTAAAAGGAACTAAATCAAAACAATGCAAATCGAATCAGTAAGCAGCGGAGTATAAAAATGAGCACTTTAAAATGTAGTGGCCACTTTATTGGTTATAGCGAATAAAGTTTCTGTTATGTTGGTCCTTCCTTTTCTCTGAGAAGAGCACAATTGTGTGTCATTGTGGACTTAAAATGGTATTGCAATTGTGGAAAAGGGATGCTAGCCTATGCCACCTCCATTGTGTCATGATGGCTGCTTACTCTGAATAGTTTATTCCATTTCATCCCATAGATTCTGACAGAGGTCACATAAAAGGCTGCTTCCTTTTTATCATACCCCTAACTTTCAGCTCCATTCAATAATTGGACAGAGCACATTACTAAGCATTTATTGTCATGTCCTTTAACCATTTGACTATGTAAGCTTTGTGGTTGTGTGCAGGTCCTGACAAATGCCCATTCACTGATAGGTACATTGGTGCTATAAAGGAATGCACTTGATTAACAACAATGTTCAAATATGATCTGACATTTAAACAAAACTCTAGCTTTGTCAGTTGACCTAATGTGTGCCAAAAGACATATCTCACACCATTTACAATGAAACTACCAGCCAGGTGTGTTTAAAGTTTTTTGTTTGCCATATTGTGGTCCTCTTTTCAGTGTGAAACAGCAGACATTGTGAGTCATTAGACTTGGTGCTGGTTGTCCAGTTCTCTCGCTTAAGGTTTTTGTGCTTCTTATCCTACTGCAACACCACCTGCTTGTTTTCCACTGACATGAATGGGACTTGTGTGGTTCATTTGTTGCCATGCCCTAATTGTGACAAGGTATGACGCATTGTGCATTCTGATATGTCTCTTTTGGCACCAGTGTTATCCTCTGCTTTTTACTGGCTGACCGGCCCGTCAGTTTAGAGAGAGAATTTAATGCAAACATTTTTGCTAGTGGACAAGTAGAATGAAAAATACAGCAGTCTTGACAAATCTGTACTAGTCCTTTCTGAAAGCAGATTTATATAGCAGGCAGTTTTAATATTTAAGGCATGTTTAATGTAATCAACAATTATATTTTGAACCAGTAACGGCAGACTGCATGATAACGTGCTGTGAATACCCTTGACTTATAGTTTTCATCCTCTTTCTTTCTCTGTACATTTAGCATTCGTTGCTCAGAGGTTGATGTGCTTGCTGCTTCCTAAGCTGCTGCTCTTTACTCCACTCTAGCGGCCCGCTGCTTCTCTTCTTCCATCTGCATCTTTTCGCGTTAAAACTGATTAAGTCAGTGTTTGTGTTGCAATTACTTAGTACGTTTTTCTTAATTTTTCACTTAGGCTGGTACTTAAGTCTCCAATCTGCCTCAAGAATGATTGAAGGTATGAAGAGGTAGTGGAAGTGACGGGGTAGGTGGTAGAGATGAGAACGGCACCCATACATATGTGCCGCACGGCCACACTGCTGCTCGCTGATGAGAGTTGATTCTACAATAAAATAAAAATAAAAAGAGTAATAAAAATCGTCACCCCGAAAGCGGACAGTAGAGGTCACGTAGTATATGTATACCAAAGTTCAGGTCAATTGGTCAAACGGTTTGTGAGCAACAGGTGATTTAAAATCCTGGACAGACAAACAGACATATTATATTATATTAGAAGATATTCGAAACTCTAATTGCAGCTATCAGATGATTTCATTTTGATTAGTAATTAATATCTGTCTGTTTCTATGGAGCGTTCAATTGGTTATATTTAACAGGCTAACATTACAGTTACAGGTATCTTTAACGTGTTTGAATTAATTTTTGATATATAACTCGAACTAGTCAATTTCATCAGTCAAAATCACAGGTACAGTGGAACCTTGGTTCACGAGTGTCTCGGAACATGTACAAATCGGTTTACGACCAAAAAGTTCGCCAAACTTTTGCATCTGTTCACGACCACACACTCGG
Source organism: Erpetoichthys calabaricus (assembly GCF_900747795.2). Lineage (NCBI taxonomy): Eukaryota > Metazoa > Chordata > Cladistia > Polypteriformes > Polypteridae > Erpetoichthys > Erpetoichthys calabaricus. Next base: position 88,384,571 of record NC_041410.2, on the reverse strand, counting down.
TATACGAACAAGCCAGTTTCCCTTTTGGTTTGTACGTGTTCAGTCTCTCCCTGTGCATTTCCTGTGCAGAGAGCGAGAGAGTGTGACACACACACGAGAGAGAGAGAGACACACACGAGAGACACACACACACACACACACGAGACACACACAGGCGCGCGAGAGACACATGCACGCACACACACACGCACGCACACACACACACACACACACACAGCCGTGTGCGCGAGCGAGAGAGAGATGGCTGGACACATAAGGTAGAGAAGGCAGTTAAAGAATGCACTGGGCTTGTTTTTGTTTTCACTTCTGTTTACAGCGATCGGTTCGTAGCGTGCATTGTTGCAATGTTACTTTTCTTGGTGGTTTATTAAATTACGGATTATTTCAAATGTTCATTTTTTCCCTGTGCTTAAAACTCATTAAAAAAAAGTGTTTTTAGCCAGCGGTTGGTAGTGCTATAGCACGAACTATTGCAGTGTTAGTTTTCTTTGTTGTTCAAGGTTTTCTCAGTGTTATTCAATGTTTTTACATTTAGTTTACTATTACGCTGTGCATTCTATGGTTTAATTAACTATTTGTGCTTAAAAACTAAAAATATATATATATTTACATACAGTTCGTATGGTCTGGAATGGATTAATTGTATTTACATACAATCCTATGGGGGAAATTACTGTACTTCGGTTCACAACCAAATCGGGTTACGACCAGAGTTTTAGAACGAATTATGGTCGTGAACCGAGGTTCCACTGTATCTGTAATTTAAATTACACTGGTATTGGTCTGCCAAAAGGCAGAATGAGCAGGGAAAACTGGGAGAGAAACATGAGAAGACAAATGTGGGTCAAAACTATTTCTCGGGCAAAATTAATATGTTAGGCATGCAGAGTTGCAAGCAAAAAGATCAAAACCGTGAGAGCAGTTAATGGAAAAAGCATCAAGTTTTTAACATTATCCAACAGACTAGGATACCTTTTACATGTTGGCTGTTATCACTTTGTGCTAGTGACATAACTGCCAAGCTATGCTTCTAGCAGTTAACTGTGACAATGGTACCACAGAATGGCGCTTAATAAAATGTAATTAATTTCTAACCATTTTAAACACTCATCAGAGAATGTTTTTTTAAAACCAGTACTGAAATTTCCATAGGTAGCCCCCAAAATCATCTATAGAAGTCTGTTGAAAATTTTATTTCAAGGGAAATTTGATTTTTTTCAGTAAGGTAAATTGTAACAAATATGACTGGTGTGGTGCTCTGTCAACCAACAAATAAACTCGCTGACCAAACATTCCAATCTAAAAAGAAGGAAGGCAATATACAACTAACAGTCAATATTCTGGAAGGTCTTTGGTTTAACAGGTTCCAGAATCCTCTTTGAGCACTTCAAGATGCACGGCATACACTCCTGGGCTCTTTTAAATTCACAGCTCTCACTGGAGAGTATAGCCCTCTCAATGTTTGTCTACACTAGACTTAAACGTTCAGGGTTGGGGGTCCATTTCCCATCTGTTGACACCTTGGACTACATGGAGTTCCTCTGTCTTTAATCCCACCTGAAGTGAACTGAAATGTGGCCTTTTAACACCTCCTTTTTGTCCCAGTCGCTGGGCCACATGACTGACAGTAGATGCAACTTTAGTGGTCTTGTTTGACCTCACTGGGTGGTCCGTATGCTTGGTCCATCTGGTGCCCTCAGTGGGCATTCCCCTTACATCTCATTATCCAGACCTTTAATGACAAATAGGAAGAAAATCCCTTGAAGTATCTGGAATTCTTCACTCATCCCCCAGGGTTTTCCCTATACTCCCAGCCCGGGTGTCACATACATGCAAGCATCCATAGAAAAAAGGAAGAGTGGCAGTTTATACTTAAACCTGCCGGCATTAAAAAGAGCTGCTGCAAACACAGGTTACACAATTATAACTTAAAAAATGTTAAAACTGGCACTCTGGTAGAAAAAAGAAATGAATCACAACAGCTATTAGGTATAGTTCAGCACCTTGTTGTTTAATTACTCTGAAATTTCCTTCCCATGCTAGTACATGAAAATAAAGGTAGTCTCCCAGAAACTCTCCAAATTAGATTACAGTGTCTCTGCCACAGTGCCGGCATTTTTAAAGAAAAGGCTGTTCTGTCTGTCTATCTATCTAAAATGAAAGAGCAGCAGTTAATGATTTACAAGTAAACCTGCAGGCACACCAAGAAACAGAACTACTGGCTGCCACAACTAAGGTGTTAAAAGGAAGTGTCAAAAAAGAATATTCAAAGCATTACTGTCAAAATAAAAACGAAAGGGGATGAATGCTGCACTCCACACTTGCACAAGCAAACTGCACATCTCATCCTATGTCCTACATATTTCAGTCTCCACACACTTTTGACATGCCACCAGTCCAATTGATCTGACATTCTAAGGCCACATTCTAGGAGTAGTGCTGGGATTTGTGTTGAAAGTTGTTGCAATGAAAAAAGTGTAGCCCCTCAGTATATTGAATTAGTACAACAGTAAATCTTGGGCCTGTTTATCAGCACTGGGTTACCAGCCACAGAATTGCCAGGTTGCTTATTCTTAACATACGTGAAACACTGTCATGTGTGAGAACCTTGTGAAGCCGTATTCCTGATAGACTCACGCCAAGACATCTGGCACATTCAAAGTCACTTAAATCATTAACTTTTCCCTATCTCCCACCGAGTTGCATCTGCACACAGTCTGTTGGTACCTGCCCGCCTGGTTTGAATAGTATTGTCTTTGAAAATATGATGTCACTAACTGAACATTCTATTTACATGGCATGTGCCCTAAGAAAGAGGACACTCTCTTTGTACAGATTAGTGACTTCATGTCAGTGACAGCAGTCATTCTGTGTAGTCAGATGGCCTCAATTATTCACAACTTGTACCACTTGGAGATAAAAGCCAACTGATCTGGCCTTTGATGCTATAATATATTTTGCCAGACTATAAAGTTGAAAACAGTGTGTTGCAGGGGTGATTAAAATCATCTGTAATAGCGATGGATTATTTCTTTAGTATTTTGCAGTAGATCCAATCCACCTATTTTTGTGCTGATCCCACAGCCCTTTAAATTTCCTTTGTGCTCTGGATAGCCATAGTATTATGATTCCATCAGATACAACATTTCATGTGATACAAGGATTAAAGTTTAATAGTTATCTTATTTTTTGTTTTCCAGTTACTGCACTTGATTTCTGGAGTTTGAATTAACTAGAAATGTGAAACTTAGAAAAGTTGAGCATTAAGGTTATGACCACCACATTGTTGCTTTTAGTGATTCCCCTGTAAATTTGCTTATTATCCTTATCCTTCCAGACAGAAGAGCAGCTTCAGCGACAGACTGCTGTCACTGTCCTGCTCCACAGACAGATTGAGGAGATCGTTCCTCCCCCAAACTATGCGACTCTTTAATTCCACCAGGGGGGGTAAACGTTAATATTTAACATTATACATAGTTATTGTCTGTTTTTTTCACCTGTATTATTATCATTCTTTAATTTAATATTATTTATTGTATCAGTATGCTGCTGCTGAAGAATGTGAATTTCCCATTGGGATTAATAAAGTATCTATCTATCTATCTATCTATCTATTATCAGTGCTATTCCCTTTAGGACAAGAAGTTAGTGTGCACTGAAAAGTTTAATGAGTGGGAAAGAATAAATGACTCCCCTCCAGGGCTCATTGTATGCCACACGAATCTGCTTATCCCTTTCTTGGACAGAGACGCAGTGCTCTTCTACACTAAAATTCCAGAATAGAGATCTATTGACCTTTGTTATTGCACCTGCTAAATTTGCACGTGCCCAGCTCAGAGCGTGTGCCCACCAGCTCACCTTTATCTTCACCAAAATCTTCAACCTCTCCCTAGCCCAGGCAGTCATTCCATCCTGCCTAAAATCAGCCACAATCATTCCAGTGCCGAAGAAGTCTCCCATCACCAGCCTAAATGATTATCGCCTTGTGGCCCTCACTCCAGTAATCATGAAGTGCTTTGCGAGACTGGTTCTCCAGCACATCAAGGACTATCTCCCCCAAGACTTCGAACCCTACCAATTCACATATCGCGCAAACAGATCCACAGAAGACGCCATCGCCATAGCTCTCCACTGTGTGCTGAGCCATCTCGGCCCCCACCACTCCTCCATTTGCACACTGAACACTGGTACTCCACAAGGCTGTGTCCTGAGTCCCCTTCTGTACTGTCTCTAAACCCACGACTGCAGTCCGGCCCACAACAACAACCTCATCGTCAAGTTTGCTGACGACACCACAGTGGTTGGACTCATCTCAAAGGGAGACGAGACAGCTTACAGAGAGGAGGTCCTGAAGTCGGCAGCCTGGTGTTCAAAGAACAATCTGGCTCTGAACACCAGGAAAACCAAGGAGATCATTGTTGACTTCAGGAGGCACAGAACCGACTTAGCCCCCCTTTACATCAACGGCGAGTGTGTGGAGAGGGTCCATACCTTCCGGTTTCTCTGCATCCTTATCTCCGCTGACATCTCCTGGACAGACAGCATCACAGCAGTCATAAAGAAGGCTCCACAGCGGTTACACTTCCTGAAGGTCCTCAGAAAGCACAACCTGGACTCCAACCTGCTACTGACCTTCTACCGCTCGTCCATCGAGAGCCTGCTGACGTACTGTATCACAGTATGGTACGGCAGCTGCGCCATGGAGAGGCTTCAGAGAGTAGTAAAGGCAGCACAGAAGATCATCGGCTGCCCTCTCCCCTCCCTGATGGACATTTACATCTCCCGCTGCTTCAGCAGAGCAATAAACATCATCAAGGATAACTGCTACCCTGGCTCTGATCTGTTTGACCTGTTGCCTTCAAATCACAACAAGGACAAACAGACTCAAGAATAGTTTTTTCCCAAAAGCCATAAACATTCTAAACTCACACATGCACTGACTACATAGTGTAACCCTCCAACCCCTGGACTTCCTCCTGTCCATCAACTGTGCAATATCCAATATCTAAATGGTACTGATAATAACTGTGCAATATCTGTATACTGTACAGTATCATTAGTGTCAGGGTCCAACATCCACTACTCACTGCACATGATCATCATTATTGTGCAATATTTAAATTATGTGGAATAACCCAATAGTGCAATAGTTATTTATTCTTTCCAGTATTTAAATAATGTGCAATAACCCAATAGTGTAATAGTTATTATTCTTTCTATATGTATATAGCGTCGCAGAACTTTTTTGCAACTTTTTGCACCATTTGTTTATTTGTTTATTTACTTGTTGTGTTCTACATATATGTCTGCACTGAAGGAGCTGCTTTTAATCTCATTGTAAATGTGTATAGTGACAATAAAAGGCATTCTATTCTATTCTATTTATTTCAGTGTTAGTAGAAACCAACCTTGGATGAAGTGCCAGCTCATCACAGTGAACAGAACTCATTCTTTTTAAATGTCCTATAAAACCAAAGTCTACACATTCAAGTCCAAGAGCCATACCATTTGGTGTCAATAGTGCAGGACAGTTGTGACATTGTGATAGTGTGATAAATATTTCCCTGGCACACATTAGGCCCCTGATGCCCAATGAAGAACGTCTGAATGGCAAGTCATATCTGAACATTGTTGCTGACCATGTTCTTCACTGCATTGCTATGGTTTATCCATATTCTTGACACTTCCAGCACAATAATGCACCACGTCACAAAGCATGTATTGTCATTGAATGCTTTTGGGAACATGACAGTGAGTTTTTATTGTGTCAGTGGTAGAACAGAACTCGAGCTTACTAAGCATCCTAGAAAAATAAAGTCCACAAGTTCCAAAAAGCGCCAAGTTAAGCTCAAATTAGAGACTCTTAAAGCTACTTTGGCTCTCTGTAGACTGAACTGAGTAGCCAGGATCTAGTAGTTAAGCCACTGGGTGATAAACTACACATCTGCCACTTTGTTACTACTGTTTCACTTTGTAACCCTGAAACATTAATTTAACTTTATGGTATTTCATAATATAAGCTTTTCAAAATGGCTTAATCTGATTCATTGTCTCGGTAGTGTTAAAACTTATCCCGGTATAACTGAGCAGAAGACAGGACCCAGACTTGAAAGGTGCACCAACTACCATTAAAACATTGACTACAGTGAATAGAGATCTCCTGAAGAGTGCAGTTTTGTTGGTTGTGTAGTTCACAGTATACTTTTAGGTTTAGTAACCATTTTTATGGCAAGTCTTTCATTATTTTGATTAACACAAAAGTACTGATTTCTAATGACAATGAAGTATAATTTGTCACATAAAAGAATAAATAAAAGAATAAGCATATGTTACATAAGAGGAGCAGGAAAGATAAGGTGCATTCCTTTAGCCTAGGCCAAACATGTTAATGCACAAGTGCGGAGTGTGCGCCAGACATGCTGCATAGAATCCAATGTCAACATTTGGGCACAATAGGTTTTACAACTAAGAAGATCAGCAGTTAAGAACGGATTCTCACCCGCACCAGTGGCCAGGGTGTGAAATATTTTTTAAAGCATAACTTTTAACATGAGATGTATTCTGTAGTACACATGACTAAAATTGAATTTTAGTCTCAGTGTAGGATCAATCTGTTCATCAGTTCAGGCAATGTGTAGACCTCCGAAAGCAAGAGATTATTTCATACCATATAAGCAGTTTAAACACTTATATTTTAGAGGTTATAGGTTTATCACATCATGGTCACTTTAATAATACTTAACTAATTTTACAAGGCAGTAATAATTAAAAATCTATCTAGTCATAATAATTGTTCAGTATTCATATGGAAAATGAATAGGTCTTTCCTATGCAGTAGTCGATTTCGTTTTTTGAGCCCAGTTTTTAAACAGATGTGCTTTCTGTTATAGTGAGAGGTTTGCTAATCCAGAGTTGAGATTGTATTCTGTAGAACAGTAAATGAAGTACAAATGTCAAGGCTATTGATGTAAATATTTGTGAGCATGACTATGAGAACAAAATATTGGCCTAATTACTCATTAATTGGCGATTAGTACCAATCACCCCTTGGAGCTGTTAAATGCTGTGACAGAATTCTTGAATTTTTTTCCCTATCTCCAAGTTTCAAGTCCAGTTTGTAAAGCATGGGTGTCAAACTCTGGTCCTGGAGGGCCACAGTGGCTACAGGTTTTCATCCTAACCATCTTCTTAATTAGTGACCAGTTATTGATGCTAATTAACTTCTTTTGTCTTCATTTTATTTAACTCGACTCAGGCTTCTTATTGGTTTCTTTTTCCTTAATTAGCAGCCAAACAATAATGAGAAACAAAACAAGCCACCACATGACCAGCTCACCTGTGCCCATCACACAATATCTGAAAATAAAGAAAGGTGAAGGTCCCAGTAAGGTTGATCTCTCAGGTCACCAAAACATTTTGACAGTGTTCTTAGGAAAGACAGAAAAATCGACAGTTTTGGAAAAGCCTACTGTGGCAAAATGAGAGCAGCAAAGAGCCATGGAATTAAATAATGAGTTTACGGTAATTAACAGCAAGAATAGGCTTCTCACTAAAAAAAAAGTGGTTGGAGTTTGAAGCCCCAGTTTAGCTGGTCAACTGTTGGCTCGTTTCACATCTCATTTGTGTTTGGATGCCATTTCATGAAGAAAAGAATCCATTCAGAGCACTGAACCCTTAAGAACAGGTCTAGTAAAATGAAGGGAAAAAGTTAATTAGCAGTGAAAACTGGCTACTAATTAGGAAAAGGGTTAGAATGAAAACCTGCAGCCACTGCGGCCCTCCAGGCCCGGAGTTCGACACTCCTATTTTAAAGTGCTAGTTTCACAATCTAGAACAATCATTCTGATTTCTCATATTATTTACAGATCAAACTTGCCACTTTTTTTTTTTTACGTTAAAGCATGCAGCTTTCTAAGTGTGTGGTAAGTATTACCTTAACTACACAACATAATTTAAATTCGTTAAATTAATTTCAGAGTTTGGAGGTCAGAGCTTTTCCTAGCAATAGCATGGAAGGCAGTCCTTTGCAGGGCCCACATATACTGTATGGACATACACACACAAACATCCACACAATGTGTCAGTTTGACTTCACCTATCAACCTAAACTGCCCGACTTTGGGGAAGGAAATGAAAAACTAGAGGACCCTGACAGCTCCACACAGATAATGATCAGATGTGGGATTCACACTACTGGTGATCCAGTGCTGCCAATATGCAAACAGCTGTACTACATACTTGTGGTTTGTATATTAACCACAATGTAACCTTCTCAAACCCACTTAGTCCTATTTTGGTCACTGGAGGGCGGAGTCTATCCTGGCAGCATCGGGCACAAGGGCTGAACCTAACCAGGACAAGGTCAGTGTAGCTTTTTTATGTTGTTTTGGACAGAAGTGTCCTCTGAGTTGAATAGTGTTAATGAATAAGACTTGTTGGCATATGTGATCATTGTTTGGGATGTACCCCCAATTTTCTAACCCTCTTTTCATTATTTGTCATTAATCTGAAAAAGTGGGAGATGAAAATGAGTAATTTGGAACACATATGGTTAAACCAGCGGATGACAAGGTAATTCTTTGTGAATTGCGGTAGACACACTGGCTGAGACAGAAGACGAAAAAAGCCACATTGATCTGATGAGTTGCAATGCTGATTGATGTAACTCAGGCTTTTGTGGCCCTTTGGCATAGGTGGAACAGGTGTGAGTATGCCACAAAATATAGCTCAGACAAGCCGTATCACAGCACAGTGAGGTCATTGTGTAACATCAACATTCTTGCAAAAGCTTTAAGACATTTTACAAGCAGCAGCACTAAGTGCAGTCATCTGTGCACAGGAATTCAGGTGAAGGGAGATGTGAAAAGATTTACAGTACAAAAGGGTAGATACTGTGCAGCTGCACTTTCAAAAAGCATGGGACTTGGTTGAGGATTTTTGAAATTGGAACAAAGTACTTTGTATTCATATAAAAAGGCAAGAAATAATTTGGAGGACTTTTTTTTTTTTTTCCCCCGAGCCCCAGATCAAGTCATTACTTTACAGTGACATTTAAATGTAGGAGAAGCATGGCAAGACAAAACAAGTTTTGAATTTCTCTGTGTGACACCCTTCAAGTGATTCCCCTATTTCAGAAGGTGGAGTTTCTCAATAAGCATACATCTGTGATTCTGTATGCATGTGGCATAGTGGTTAGAGGGTGGTGTTGCCTCACCGCTCCAGTGTTCTGGGTTCAGATCTCTGTCTGGTGACTGTGCAGAGTTTGTACATTCTCCCTGTATTAATATGAAGTTTTTCCAGATGTGCCAGTTTTATTAAACATTCTAAAGCCAGGTGGCTCTGACACAGGGCACCACTCACCAGTCCGTTTTAGACTGGCATCCTATCTTGAGTTGGCTCCCGTTTTAGGGTTGGCTTCAGCCTCCATGACCCTGGACTGGATTAACTGAGTTTGATGATAACGAAATGGGCATGAATTATAATGGATCAGCACCCTATTTGAGGGATTGTGCCCATCTTGGATCCAGCACTCTTGAGAATGTCTCAAAACTTCTACATTCCTAAAGTTCTGTCTACTTGTCTGTCTGTCCTTACAGTGGAATAGATTGTTTCAAGATAAGGAAGAACTGTTTGGGGAAATTTTAATTTAATGGGATCAGGTCCGGGAAATACATAACAATGTTTTATTACTGTTTATGTTGTTGCCCTGTCCTGGACTTGTCTCCCAGTGCATGCCAGGATAGGCTGTGGCCGCCCATGCCTTGAGGAGATAAGGTGGGTTTGCGAATGTTGTATTCTTTTAAGTGGTTTTTAGATGTAAATCTTTATGTATTAAGTGATTATTTATCTGAAAGTTACTTCAAACATCCAATATCTGAACGCACTAAACTGGCAGTTGTTTAACTGCAGTGATCAGAAAGGATGCCTGTAAGCGTGATTGAGCATGTCCTCCCTGCATACTTTCATTCACTTGCACTTGTGTTTGGGAAATTTTATTGATGTTAATAGAATAATACATATAAAATAGTATCTGCTTATTATGTACAGGAAATAAGGTTGTATGTACTCCTTTTGCTTTAATTACTCTACCACATTTAGTTTTATTTTAAAAGCAGAAAACTGTGGGCTGTCTCTAAGATTACATGGCCAATGACTTTCTTTTTCAAGGACATGCCAGAAACATTTCCACCTCTAAAGATTGAATTTCTATACATGCGTACTAACTTACAGTATGAAAAAACTTAAGTGTGGAAATTAAAATCTTTATTTTAAGGCTCTTATTATTTATTGGTGTTTCATTTTATTGTTAAATGTCATCAATGCTCCCGACTTTTGAGTCTTATGATGTCCCTGTTTCTTTATCTTTTCATTCAAGTGCCTTCCACAGTCCGCTTTAACTGTTGAAAGTGACACAGGATCAGTTCTTTTGTTTGTTAGGATTGAATGTCTGGATTAGGTCCCTTAGCTGCTTTACAGTTTAACCAGCCTTGACTTGCACTGTGGTGACACGCATCTGCTGACTCCAAGGATCAGCGTGTTAAGCTTCAGGCTGACTGGTGGGCCATGCTTGAAAGACTTTTGGCATGTGCTGGTGCCCTGCATTTTTCACCCTTGACTGAAAGCATATGCTTCACACAATTGAGACAGTGTTAGCATGTGGGTCCCAGGCAGCTTCCTACACATCTGGCAGTGCTTGGCCCTCCTTCCAGGTGAATCATCTCTCCTGGGAGGGTGGCTTAGAGCACTGTGGCATCTGTGAAGTGGCAGGAAATATGTGAATCTGTCTGAGGGTGATTTTTATCTCTACATGCTTTTGCAGTTCCTGCACCCCCTGTACCCCCTTCATGATTTATTTCAAGTGACAGGGTTAAATCAGTCAGATATGAATAGAAGGCAGATAATTTATAAAGTAGAAAAATAAAAAAAAAAATTCAATCCATGACCTCTTTAAAGATGAATGTCACTGGTAACCAAGATGATCAGGATCATGACTAAATGTTGTGTCCAAGGGAGGAAAAAAAGCTATTTGCTGAACGCTTTGTTGACGCAGTCGTTGCGCCATTTTCTGTAGAGGAAATTGTGAGTTTGCTAGACTAGAACGTTTGCTGTTTGCTTTAGGGTATAGAATTTCCTGAGGGAAGGGTACAGGAATCTGACCTTATTCTCTCCTGACCCCGGTTCTACAGTTTTGCAGATAACAAGCTCCTCTGAAACGTCTTTCATAGAAAAGTAGTAATATAATCTTGGGAACATTTTAAATGATAAAGTCTGATAAGTGTCTTTATACAAATTGTTTGGAGGTGTGTTTGTATGTATTTTAGAAACAAAATTGTAATACTTTGTTCATTATGTTAAACAAAATATTATCTGTCCATCTATATGTATGTGTGTGTCTTAATATATTACAGGAGTGGAGGGAAAAATTTATAATGTACAGTAAGTACTCCATTCAAATTAATAGTTAATGTAGGTCTGTGTTGATGGGTGGCTATATGTTTCAATATGTACAGTACATATATGCTGGTGTAGGTGTTTATACAGTATGTATGTATTTTTACATGAATAACCTGCCATTTACAGTATCTTTCCACTGCTGCCAGCTGTATTATAATATACGAGTAATTTAACAATGAAAACAAGTTGAAATCAACTGCTTCATCATTTCTCATTGATTTTATTTGTAATGAAACACAGTGATTAATGGTATACTGGACAATGAAGATTTTGCTTCCTGAATACTTACTGGTATGTCTTCTAGATTTTGGACAGTAGGTCATAAACACAACCTTTAGATTTTCCTATCATAAATTTATTCTAAATAAATCCTAAATTATCCTAAATTTTCGTAGCGCTGGTATTAGGATTGCGGCTTGGAGACACCATGTACTGTTTCATTTGCAAAATGTACAGTTTTGCTAAAGAGTTACATTGAAATGAACTGGCTGCTCCAGGGAAGTAAAGTGTGGCACATAAACACCACTTGTGAAGCCAACAAAGATATTTTTTACCCCCTCTTCATATAAAACTTTTGCTGATGAAACATTTTGTGAAAGTGATGAACAAGGAAGGTGAAGAATTTTGATAAATGAGATATTTCCACAAATAACTGATACCAAAATTAAGACATTTTTGTTGGTCCACAGATCAGACATTAGTCATCAATAACAAGCAGTTTGAAGTTCTGCTAGAGGGGCTGGAGGAAATCGTATGGGAGGCATTCCACAAAGTTGTTGAGAATTTTTTTTGGCAACTACAGAGCACCAAGCTACATCCAGTGGGTTGACAACATTATTCTAACATGTAAAACCATGAAGTGCGATGTATCACTCAAGAATCATTTTCTCCATTTACTCTTGGATGTCTCCCCTGCTTATCTTGGTTGCAGTCAGTGATGCACCAGGCCATTTCAATGATGGAAAAATGGCATCAGGGCAACTGAAATCCATCCATGTTGGCCGACACAAAGAAGAAGCATCAGATGCAAACTAAAATTGGTAGCCTGACATTTTAGCTCACTTGAGTTATGCTCTAGAGAAGAGAGGAATTAAGGTCAGTAGGACCACCATGATAGAATACATGTGTGTGAATGAGAAGAAGGTCAGTGGAATAGTAAGGATGCAGGGAGTATGATTGGCGAAGGTGGATGTGTTTACATACTTGGGATCAACAGCACAGAATAATGGGGAGTGTGGAAGAGAGGTGAAAAAGAGAGTGCAGGCAGGGTGGAGTGGGTGGAGAAGAGTGTCAGGAGTAATTTGTGACAGACTGGTATCAGCAAGAGTGAAAAAGAAGGTCTACAGGACAGTAGTGAGACCAGCTATGTTATATGGGTTGGAGACGGTAGCAACGGAGACAGAGCTGGAGGTGGCAGAATTAAAGATGCTAGGATTTGCATTGGGTGTGACAAGGATGAACAGGATTAGAAATGAGGACATTAGAGGGTCAGCTCAGGTTGAGTGATTTGGAGACAAAGTCAGAGAGGCGAGATTGCATTGGTTTGGACATGTGCAGAGGAGAGATGCTGGGTATATTGGGAAAAGGATGTTAAAGATAGAGCTGCCATGCAAGAGGAAAAGAAGGCCGAGGAGAAGGTTTATGGATGTGGTGAGAGAGGACATGCAGGTGATGAGTGTGACAGAGCAAGATGACGAGGACAGGACGATATGGAAACAGATGATCCACTGTGGCAACCCATAACGGGAGCAGCCGAAAGAAGAAGAATTAATCCAATGTGCCCACATCATTAAGTGATTAAACAAACTGCATTCAATAAAAGTTATGTTTCAGCAAATTCATATGTGATACAGTCAGTTTGATATTACATTTCCGCTCAGCTTGAAGCTGTTTATAATAATCACCACAATTTTCTCAGAAACAAAAACTTTTCAAAATGTTTGTTGTTCAGTGTTATTAGTGGTCTTTATTAGTCCCTGACTACTACACTCGGGTTCTCCAATTTTCTCTCCCATTCCAAAGACATATAGGTTAGACTGATTGGCAACTGTAGGCTAGCAGAGAATGAATATAGGTTTGCATTGAAGTATGCCTACTGCCTCATCTGAAGTTGTTTTCTGGTTGTGCTTGATTCTGCAGTGGTGGGCTGTGGCTCCTCTTTACCTCAGATTTGGCTAAGTGGGCTAAGAAAAAGCAAGAATGAACAAAGGACAAAGGCAGGTGTAGAAGATTAAGGGATGGAAAGAAAATAAATGTGGCACGTACACTAGAAAATGCTTTGAAAGCAATATCTCACATTTTGCCTTTTGTCATTTTAGCATATGTGCTTCTCATCTGTTACATTATATTACAAACATCAACCGTATTCCCAGTTGTTCTGACAACTTGTGCATTACTGCTTAAGTAGCCATTCCTCAGGCTGAATATGATATCAAAAAAGATAATTTTCTGTGTATCTGGAGAGCTAAATGTTATAAGGCCACCAAAGCAAAATGATACATTGCATCAGATAATATTGCATGAGGGCTACATGCCAGTGCAATATTGATTGTTTTAATTTAGTTTTTTTGTGAAATATGGGTGTTCTTCGGTTAATTCTGGAATTAAGAAGGAATTTCTGAAACTACGCAAAGCCATTGTACTCTATAGGGGGAATGACTAAAATGGAGATGTTTGCTGAGCTTTTTTCTTTTTTTTAATTCAGGTAAAATAAGATCTTGGCCTGTTACTAATCTAAACTGGTACAATGTTAGCATATTGACATTTTTTTATTTTACAAAACAAAGTCTTTTTGATCTATTCTGTTTTTTTTTTTTTTTAAATAAATCGTACAGGAAAGGAAGGGTATTAATTAACCCCAAGATTCAGAATGAGACCAATAGCTAGATTCCAGGTGTTTTTCCATTACAAATAAGAACTCTAAAGATGTACATATAGGTATTAAAGCATGTGATGATTATTGGATTCTTAATACATCTTCAGGAAATGTATCCTTTATTTTGATTTTTTTTTACATCTTTTGATATTGATTAATAGACAGTACTTCATATTAATGGAAATAAAATTTTTAATACTTGTAGTTTTTCTATGGGCGGCACAAAGATGCAGTGGGAGTGCTGCGGCTTCACATTAAGGAGTCCTGGGTTTGCATCTCAAGTTCTCCCTGTGTCTGCATGTGTTTCCTCCCACTGTCCAAAGAAATGCAGTTTAAATGGATTGACGATACTAAGTTGGCCCTACCGTGTGGTTGCAGTGTGTGTGTTTTCGCCCTATAATGGATTGGCACCCTGTGCAGGCTTTGTTCCTGCCTTGTGCCCTGTGCTAGCCAAGATAGGCCACAGTACCCCCTATAACCCTGTTCAGGACTACGTGGGTTAGAAAATGACATGACTTTGTCTGTGGTCAGTGAATCTATTGCTCCATTAGTAACAAGACA